>NW_017617231.1:0-230000 GCF_001879475.1 Ipomoea nil | reverse complement strand
ACAACAACAACAACAACAACAACAACAACAACAATAACAACAACAACAACAACAACAACAATAATAATAATAATAATAATAATAATAATAATAATAATAATAATAATAATAATAATAATAATAATAATAATCCAAACAAAACTATATACAAAATAAAATTAAAATTAACATTAAAAAAAAAAAAAAAAAGGCAAAGGGGAGCCACATGCTCCCTTTGTAAATGATGTGGGTTCATTTTCATCCCAAATTGAAAATGTTTGAAAAGATGAGCTCCTGAGCTCTTTTATATAAGAGGTACAAACATAATTGTTTGCCCATCGATGTGGCGAGTATTGAGAAGTCAAAAGGTTCTTATTTAAGAAACTTTAGCTTTGTCTTCTTATTTTAGTTTTATTTATTTATTATTTATTATTTATTATTGGGGGTTAGGAAAGATTAACTCAAAATATATGTGTTGTTTTAGATTTTAGCATTTTGGAGCAAATTACTTAGTTATTAAATAATAATTTTGGTGTTTTGATTAAAGATAAATTGTTAAAATGACGAATTTGTCAATAATAATAATAATAATAATAATAATAATAATAATAATAATAATAATAATAATAATAATAATCTAAACAAAACGATATACAAAATAAAATTAAAATTTAAAAAAAAAAATAAGGAGAAGACAAAAGGAAGTCACGGGCTCCCTTTGTAAATGATGTGGGATCATTTTGATATCACATTGAAAATGTTTGGAAAGAGGAGCAATGTTCCTCTTACAAACATAATTGCTTGCCCATCAATGTAGGCAAGTAACCTGAAGGGTGTGGTTGAGTGTAAAGGACTCATCCATCCTTAACCAAAGGTCAAGGGTTCGATTCTTGGATTTGGGAATGGAGCAGCCTTAAATCTCTAAGCCAGCTGTCCCACCCAAAAGAGGTGCTTACAATTTAGCGAGGGGATTAGTCACTGTGTCCAACGGTGGAAACCCTGGGTTTACAAAAAAAAAAAAAAAAAAAAAAATTAATGTGGGCAAGTATTGAGAAGTCCAAAGTCTTTTTTTTTTTTTTTTTTTTTTTTTTTTGGTTAGAAGTAAAGAAAAATTAAAAATGGAAAGGAAATATTTTAATAATAATATTTTACATCATCAAATAGTAAAGACATATTTTTAAAAAATAGTAAAGATAAATAAAAAATGGAACGAAAATATTTCATTAATAATATTTTACATCATCAAATTAAAATGGAACGAAAATTAGGTAAAAATATCACTGTATCTATATTCTAATTGACTGATTGATTGGAAATAAAAAAGAATAATTAACTGAAAATGAATCTAATATTACTAATTGACTGAAAATATAAAAGGAAATGAATATTAATAATTGACCGCAAATATAAAATGATCTATAATTGACTAAAAAATGGTAAGATCATTGCATTTTAATTAAAAATGGAATGAAAAGTAAAAATTGGAGGAAAATATTCCAATAATAATATTCTACATTATCAATAGTAAATGCATATTTTAAACAATAGTAAAGGTAAATTAAAAATGGAACGGAAGTTAGGTAAAAATATCACTGCATTTGATATTCTAATTGATTGAAAATAAAAAAGAATAATTGGCTGAAAATGAATCTGATATTACGAATTGACTGAAAATATAAAAGGATAACTAATTGAGTGATATTCTACCATTATATATTTTCACCCAAGTAACCCGTCCTGATGGAGAAGATGTTAGCTCTAGACGAAGATGAACAAGATTGTGTTGTCACTACCAATGTCGTCTACAAAGAGGTTTCAATAATGTGTAAATATAATCGATGATATTAAATTTTTTTTTTAAATGAAAAAAATTGCTATATATCTAGACAATATATATATATATATATATATATATATATATATATATATATATATATATATATATATATATATATATATATATATATATATATATATATATATATATATATATATATCTTCCATACAAATGAATATGGATAGCAATTCATTTCTATAACTGAGTTGTTAGAGAACAAACACCTTTACCTAATGTATGAAAATACTAAACAATGATAAATAAAATCTTCAAAATTATAGGACCGCATCCGTACATCTAGACATTAGCTATTAATTTGAGCAATTATTTGCACAAATTCAAGCAATGATAACATCAAAATATATAAACGATTCAAATCATATCTTTAAGTGCACTATATAATATATTCTTAATATATTACAACATATTCATTCCGTGCATCGCACGGGTGCAAATACTAGTATGTATCAATGCAATTTCTTTTGGTATATTATTACTACTAACTATACATATTGCAAAATTTACAATTTTTAATTTGGGTCTCAAGTGTATAATACACGATTGAAGTCGTCCCTGAGCATTTTATTGATTGTATGTTTTATTTTTGTTGAACACACAGATGCACACAGAAAATTCATATGTTGTATGTGCTTAATAATTAAATAAATAATTGGTCAAACCGAAAATTAGGCCAAAGGAAAAAGGAAATGATTATTAAACACGTACCATATTATTTTTTATGTATAGAAATGAATATTACAAACGTATCAGATTATTTTTATGACTATAAATGAATATTAATTTTTTTATAAAGAAATATGAATTGAAATAAATATTAATCAACCATGATATTATTATAATTTTATTAATTATATTAACTATTTATGAAGGAAAAAGGAAATGAATATATTAATATTTCTCGAAAGAAAATCAGCAATTATATTTTCATAATTATATTACATTTTAATTATATAGAAATAAATATTAATTCTTTTTATGAACGAAAAAACGAAATGAATTTTACACGGGAATCTATTATAATATTCAGTTACTAATATGCATGGGAATCAGGCCAAATGAAAAAGTGAATTAATATTAAAAATTCATTGAAATATAACACATCTTTCCCTACGAAAAAATTAATAACCACAAATGAAATATTAGAAAATAATTATGAAGGAAAAACAAATGGAAATGAATATTAACTTTTTTTTTTTATGAAGGAAAAAGGAAATGAATATATCATATTCCACTGAAAATATAATTTACAGTTATATTATTGTAATTATATTAATTATTTATGAAGGAAAGAAGAAATGAATATATTAACATTTTACTAGAAATATAAACGGTAATTATATTTTTATAATTATATTACTTTTTAATTATATGAAAATGAATATCAATTCTTTTTATGGACGAGAAAGGAAATGAATATTAATATTTCACTAGAAGGCCGAGCGATCACCGCACCGACTTTAGATGTCATTGATCAAATTAATCAGTACATATGTGACATTAAACTGCAGAAGGTCGAACATATTTAAGTTGTGACTCTTTGTGTAAGGTAGAATCAGACGGTGAAAATCTATTATATTAGAAGTAAATACTCCTGAATTCTTAAATAGTTTGAGATTGTCTGGATTTCCAAATCATTCATTGACGTTAAAGGTTGGTGCACCTATTATGTTGTTGTAGAACATAGACCACTCTCTTGGTCTTTGCAACGGTACGCGCATCATGTTCCAAGATTGGTAGATCACATTGTCAAAGTAATAATAGCTAATCGGACATATCAAGGAACCAAAGTTCTTATCCCCCGAATGTCTCTCACCCCTTCCGATACGAGATTGCCCTTCACGTTACAACGTAAACAATTCTTGTTGATGCTCGCATATGTTATGACTATCAACAAAAGCCAGAGCCAAACACTAACACACGTTGGGTTATTGCTAAAAAAAATGTCTTTAATCACAATCAATTGTGCGTGGCTATTCCCGAGTCACCTATCTTGATGGTTGAAGGTGTTAGCTCCAGACGAGGGTTGACAAAATCCTGTTGCTACTACCAATGTCGTCTACAAAGAGGTTTTAAATAATGTGTAATTCAAACCACCGATATTATGTTTTCTTTTTATGCAAAGATGACAAAATTGGTATATATCTACGTAGAAAATATATCTTCCATACAAATAATTTCTATAACTGAGTTGCTAGATAGGAGCTAATTAGACCAATTAATACAAATTCTAAACACTGATATATAAAATATCTAAAGTTTCAACACCAGATGCGTACATCTACACGTTGACTATTAATTGGACAATTATTTGCTCAAATTCAAGCAGTATATAATATTCGATGTCATAATACAATTGTATATCATTCTAAATATTCTTCAAATATTATAATAAATTCATTCCGTGCATCGCACGGGTGAAAATACTAGTTAATGACTAAAAAAAATAAATCATATTCAACACAAACCAATTCAAGGAGTAATGGAAAAAAGGTGTTAAGTCAAATATAGAGAAAAGTTACAAAATGCATTGAATTATTTGGGAGATAGCAATTAAGTCACCGAATTCGAATAAGTTCCAAACTTATTAATGAAATCGTAAAAAATAGCAATTAACATTTTTAGCAGGTTATCAAACATGTTTGCGCTGATTGAGATGTCATGTGTATTTATATTTTTTTTACTTATTATCGAACTATATATATAAACATTTGACCCTTTAAAGTCAAAATTTTGAATTCCTAATTTCCTCTATTTTTTCTATCTCCAATTTTTCATTCGCATCTACAACTATTGTTTCTCTATTACTTGATCCTGATAAATTTCATATTTTTTTTATATCATCAATTGTGAATTGAAAGGATACATCAGGTCATCGGACCAAAGAGCCAACAGAACTCCACATAACACTTCCCCTAACTTGGCTCATTTTCTCTTGAAAATGGACACATAAACAGACAACAATTTACATTTCAATTTTTAAATTTTTCTGAACATAAATTCATACTAACTAGCATTCAAAAAAAAAAATTCATACTAACTATTTTAACATTCAATTATAGGTATATGACAAAATTTTATTGTTACTATACTCGTAGGCTAGCACTCTTTTATTCATACTAACTATTTTAACATTAAATTATAGCCATACAATGATTTTTACGGTCCCTTAATACTACACACACATACACACACATATGGTCAAATTTTCATGCAGTGACTCACCATAATTAGGTACACATAAATACACTATAAAATGTTTGAATATGTACCATTAGGTGTGGTATGATGCATTTGGTGGTGTATTGGTGCATTTCCGAACACTATGTGATGTATTTTTACATACCTAATGATGAATCCGAACCAGCCGCACAAAAAGCAATGTCCTCATTTAAACCATATATATAGTGAAGGGTTCAGGTGCAGTAAAAGCTTCCCGTGCGGTTGTTTGGTTGACGGCTCAAATCAATGAAAATTATTATTAAAAAAAAAAATGCGTGTCTGGAAGAAATGAGCTAAAAATGGCACATATTATGTGATAGAAACACGCACTTAAGTATTAGAACAACGCACCTTAAGTGTTATAACAACGCACCTTAAGTGTTAAAATGACGCACATTAAGTTTTGTTCAAAAGTTTTGTTCTTGAGGGTCTAAACCACCCCTCATTTCAAAAGTTTTGTTCTTCTTGAGGGTCTGAATTACCCGTCACTTACAGAAAATGGTGTGCGAAGAAGAAACATGACGCACCTTAAGCACAAACTCACGCACCATAAACACAAAACCTACGCACCTTAAGCACAAAACTAACGCATTTAAGTTTCAACAACTACTCACATTAAGCACAATCACACGCACCTTAAGCACCAAACCCACGCACCTTAAGCATCAAACCCGCACACTTTAAATATGACCTAGTTGCAAAAATTACCAAATTACCACCGTGTTTTTTTTTTAAAAAATTTTGATAATCCTGAACGTTGATTTAAACAAAATTAATCGCTCTCCTCTCCTTGCACAACCGCACCTGGGATTACCACCTACACCAGAACCTCTCTCTATATATATATATATATATATATATATATATATATATATATATATATATATATATATATATATATATATATATATATATATATATATATATATATATATATGCTATTTTTCTTGTGCGAACCATTATTAACATGTGAACTTGTGGAACAATACGGTGCTCTGATGTACTAGATCGTAGGGCTCAAGATGACTTGCGCACACCAACCCCCTGCACCACGTAACATGGGATACACAGTGTCTATACGTAACCACACTTCTCCCTCCCATTCCACGGGCATTTGGATAGAGTTTGACATTGCATCTTCCGCCTGTGTTGCGAGATTTGCGGTTCGGACACCTCATCCGTAAAACAACCGTGCGCGAACAACGAAAGATGACGACAAGCAACCCCGATGCCGGCGGCGTAAAAGGTTTGTGAGTAATTATTCCCAAGTGCATGGCTACCGACACTGTTTTTCTTCCCCCCGTAACATCCGTCCCGTGTTTGTGCTGAAGGCGTAGCGATGATACCGGAAACAGCGTCCGAACCAGGCTTTGCTATGGGTTCAACAACGACCGGCCAACAACAATGGACCCCCACCGTGAGCGCTTCCATCAGGCCGACGCTGGGGCGTGTATTTAAAACACTCAACGAAGGTATCCAATGCTATATCAACTACGCTCGAATATGCGGGTTTGATGTCCGCCAGAGTTCCGTGAAGCGCGACCGAGACGGAGAAATCTACTCACGCTATTTGGTGTGTAGTCGGCAAGGGGTGAAAGGTGGTGGTAATAAACCTCACGGTTATGAGCGGGTACTAGGTGGGAGAGAGAAGCGGGAGCGGCGCTGCCGTCTTTCTAATAGAGTTAATTGCGGAGCCAGGATTGCCTTTACGAAAAAAAGCTCCGGCGAGTTCGAAGTGTCCGTTTTGGTTGAGGAACACACCCACAAGCTATGCTCGGAGCCATCCAAAGTTTTTATGCGAATTAACCGACGACTCGGTGTGGTCCAACAAGCTTTTTTAAGTAATTGTGTTAAGGCTAACATCGGTGCTTCAACAGGATTGCGGTTCTGCAAAGAGAAGACCGGATCGTATGCAAATATCGGTGCAACCGACGTTGAATTCCATAATTTTAAACGAGACGTCCAAACGTACGTTGATGTAGCTGATGGCGAGATGATTATTGCAACATTCAAGGCAAAGCACGAAGCTTGTAGTGACTTCTTCTTTGAATACGATCTGGATGAAGAGCACCGGGTATCACGACTATTCTGGGCTGACCCCCTCAGTAGGCGGAAATTTTCTTGCTATGGTGACAACATTTCTTTCGATGCAACCTATGGCACGAACAGGTACGATGCTACAATTTGATTTCCAATCCCCCTTGTTTTAATTGGTGTTTGTACTGACCTCCCGGTAATTATATGAGTTGATATACAAACACACTAGCGACTAAATGCATAGCTTTATACGATTTTATGCACTGCACAGAAATTGGTATAAAATGACGCCCATTGTCAATTATATAGCTTATGTTAGTGGTGTTGTTTTCCCAAATCTAATTTTGAATAGCAGGCACAAATTATCATAAACTACTATTAACTAATTAAATAGAATAGTTTATAATTTGTAATCCAAATTATATAAAATAGAGTATTAACTAACTGCCTTGCCATTGTCAACTGTGTTGTTTAGAGGTTAGTTTTAATATGATGCAATGGCAAGGCAGTACTTGATAAATAAAGTAGTGAACTTGCTCAATTGTGATGTTCAGAGGTTAGTTTTAATATGACGCACCGGCAAGGCAGTACTGGTATGCGCAATGGCGTTAATGGAAATTTCTATTTTTTAGTTGGTTTCTTTTTTCTTTTTTTTTTTGGGGGATGGAAATTTCACAGCTATTAGCACTGTATATATGAAACTGTTGTGTTTTGTTTTTTGAAAATTTCACAGCTATTAGCACAGGTACAGCATGGTGTTTGTGCCGTTCACTGGTGTGGACAACCACAAACGATGCATCACTTTCGGGGCCGGTCTGTTGATTAAAGAAGATGCTGACTCATACAGCTGGTTGTTGGAGCAATTTATATGTGCAATGGGCAAGAGGCCAGTGTGTGTTGTGACCGACCAAGACCCCGCTATGCGAATTGCTATCGAACGAGTATTACCAGAATGCCATCATCGCTACTGTATGTGGCACATCATGACAAAGGTTAATGAAAAGCTCGTCAGTGAGTTAGCTAAGGACAATGAGTTCCGCAAGAAACTAAATGCTATCATTTGGAACGAGACAATCGACCGTGTGGAGTTTGAGGCCCAATGGCAACTACTAATGGATGAATACAATCTATCCACCTACCGATGGTTTTGCAAAATGTATGCGGAACGAGAAAGTTAGATCCCGACTTTTTTTCTCAGATTTGCCCATGAGTGGGTTGTTGCGTACCACATCACCGGTCAGAAGCAGAGAATGGCGTATACGGTAAATTCACACGCCCACATTCTAGTTTGGTAGAGTTCTACATGCAATTCGAGAGCGTGTTGAGAACACAGCGCTACCGGCAAGATAAATTGAACGCACAATGCGAGGGATACCTGCCAGAGTTTAAAACACCTTTAGCACTCGAGCGACATATTGCACAGCTGTTCATGATCACTATTTTTTACGAGTTACAGAAAGAAATAGAAGCTGCTTGTTTTTATTGTTCTGTGGTCGGTGTACGACAAGACGGGAACAGCACTTATTACGACATTGATGGTGAGTGCGCCATTATTTCGACCGTGCACTACAAGGTAAGCGGTCTTGAAACGTCATGTAGCTGCAACTTGTTCCGAAGAATGGGCCTAGTCTGTCGACATATGTTTGTGGTTTTCAGGGGTGCCCAGTTGGAACAATTACCGCCCGAATACATTGTGAGCCGTTGGTGCAAACACCTAAACTGTGGTGCATGCAAGGGTCTCCCGTCTGATGGTGATAAACCCACACCCGCAGCAACCCAACTATGGATTGAGATAAACACGTGCATTGGGTTAGTAGGTAATAGCATAGAATGACAAACACGGATGGTGGCGGTACTTCAGGGTCTTACCGCTAAATTTGCTAGTGACGGTATATCTGTGAACCCGGTTAAGGGTAACCGTGCTGCAATCCAGGCATTATGTGGCGTGGAGCCACCACAATCCATAACAATCCAAGCCCCTGCCCTAAGCAGAAAACAAAGGCACCGGGAAGCGCATTAAAAGCAGTAGGGAGTTAGCCATCGAGAAAAATGTGAAACCCGACCGAAAGTGCGGGATTTGTGGCAAATACGCCTGGCATAACGCTCGTAGTTGTCCCTCAAAGTAGCTTGCTGGTAAATTTGGAGTCTGTTTGCATTTTTTTTATTCCGTTTTAGATTAGCTACAAAGTTCTGTATGTAATTCGTTTACCTAATTTAAATAGCATTGGTATTTTTAACCCCTTATGTTTTTTTTTTTTTGTTAGTTTTTTTTCCCCAGCAAATATTTGTGATTTTTTATTGAAGCATTGAATTCTGCTAAGTTCAACTTGCATAACAATTCACGATTAATGTTGAATATTCACGATTAATGTTGAATTTGAAAGCACAACTTTTTGGGTGGATGGTTGAAACTGTTTCCCAGTGTGTAGCTGCTTGTCTAGTAATCACATTTTCCTATAGAATTGTTAGTAGGGGTTGTTTAGTATAGTGCATTTGTGGGGCTGATGGTGCACAAACAATAGTATACCCATGCTACCGGTAGAATGCATCTGCATGGCTGCACTGCCTTTGGATTGGTGGTGCACCTCTGGTTTGTTAGGGGTGCGCTGCTATTGGTTTATGACCAGATCAATATATAACAAAGAGCAACAAGGCATTGATAATTACTGGGAAAAGCACCTTATTTCTCAAAAAATTCAATTAAAAATTTATTGATCACTGATGCACTGCCCCAACCGTACTACTAGACTAAGTATTCAAAGTCTACCACTGACTACGATAATTTAATCAAAACATCCAAGCATACCCTGCCTGCGCTACTCAATACCTGCTGTACCCAAAAAAAAAAAAAAAAAAAAAAAAACCCACCCAGATTGGAGGTGTACCTACTAGCAAAAATGTATTTACTCCAGCACCCTGTAACGATCACCGATGCATCTCTGCCAACCTTTTACCTTCAAACCCCGCGACGCGCGCTGCAATGTTGTTTGTATGAGTGTTAACCACACTGAGCAAGATATTATGCATGTAGTTCTTCCGTAAGTTTAGTAGTTGCATAGCATTCCCCCGCTGCAGGCCAGAATCCCAGCTCGCACAACCCTGCCCGGCGTATGACTCCATGTGCCGCATCGTGAAGACCCCAGACTCCGACGTTGACGTGGTATCCCTCCATGCCATCTGCATCCTCTTCGGTTTCATCATTTGGAGGCATGCACTGCGTAGTCCCTGCAGCTTAGAGTCCAGGTACGCACCCAGACACATGATCTGCACCACACTGATCATTAATAATGATGATAGTAATTTAAGTTAAGGGGGCATAAACCATCCCATTAATATATAATTAGGCATATAATTAGACACATGACTAATTACATTGGACTCCAAAAAAATATTAGAAATGTGAGTGCAAACTGTTGCCCCAAAATGTTGAACTACATAAGCAGAATATGTGTCTTTATAATGTTTTTGCAAAAGTAAATATGTAGAATATGAGAAACATAAATAGGCAGAATGTTAATGTTACCAACACTCATCATACTCCCACTACCCCCTAAATTCCACTCCCTTTCTTCCTCAACCCCAAGACCACAGTTAACGAAACTACCACGGGTTTGGCACTAATGAAAAACTGAGAAATATATATAGCACTGTGGTGATCTATCAATTTTATTAGCCCCGTAGTTATTAGCATAAACCTAGAGCTTCAAATCACCCTTATGCCCCCTTAGTACTGGTTACTCTGACCTGAATTACAGCTGTTTTTAACAGTTCTACTAACCTACAAGTAAAGCTAACACTCATAGACATTGTACCCCCGTTAATGCTTTAGGTTCACTACTGCAACCTCAAAATTGCACAGCATGACAATGACAAAGCCACATACCAGATCCTCCGGTGCCCCCCCATACATATCTTTGTTAGTCTTCTTCGCCAGACGAACTGTCAATGATGTCAAATCGGGGATGCTTGAAATTGATAGCCATCATGTAATAGGTGTCATTGTTGAAAATTGGAAAAACAAACTGCATTGGGATTAAAAAGGAGGATTAGTGGATTGAGGTTATGTGTTGTTGCAATTATATTAGCGACTAGGGTACATCACCAAATCCACATCGTCGGTATGCCCGCAGCCCATCCTCCCCAACTCCACATCCATGCGCCTCTCAAACCAAGCGATCCTGGCATTCCTCGCTAGCTGATGTTGCATCAACGGTCCCAATCTGCATATTACAAATGCTAATTAGAAGGGCTTAGAGCTCGCAATGCACCACACCGTTCACCTAGTGCACAGGCAGAAGATATGGTATACAGGCAAAAAATATGGTATACTACCATACCGTCGTGCTAGTGGGTAGAAACAGTCGGGTCACGCCGCCAGTTGTGCTCACCTTCTCCCGGGCATTCATGACATAGCACCAGGCATCAACAATAGTCCTGGACACATTCGACCCCTCCTTTAGGGTTTGGAATTGTGCCCACTTTACAGTCTGCTCAGCATATTGGAACAACACCTCATCGCTACGGGATCAAAACAATAATTAGAAGAGAACCCAATCATAGTTACCAATCGTAATTACTATACGACCAAAACCCCAAACTCAACTACATTAATGCCACTTACCGTCCACCCTGGGGGCACCTAAATACCCACATCCACAGAACATACACGTGCGGCAGCAGAGAAGATGGGTAACTAAACGTGGTGCTGAAGTAAATCCCCGGCGACAGGCCATGCTGAACAAGTGGCTCCTGCACGTGGTGCCAAGCTACTGCCCCCGGAACTGTGCGCTCTGCCACAGGATGAGATGCACCACTCTCGGTGATAGGTTCCTGCAACTGTTAGCCCAAAATTTAGCCTCTAAAATTTTCAGAAACAGCGCCTATATGCATTAGTATACCTGTGGAGTTGGTGCAGTGGTGACCGGCTGTTGACCCGTGTTGCTCATCTGGTTGTGTGTCGCAAAATCTTGCGTCAACCCCAAGCTAAATCTTGGCACATCGGACACACCATAAGTCTCGGTTGCCCCAGAAACTGTGCGCTCTGCAGCAGGATGAGATACAACACTTGCGGTGATAGGTTCCTGCAACCGTTAGCCTAAAATTTAGCCTCTAAAAAATTCAGAAGCAAAGCCTATTATGCATTAGTATACCTGTGGAGGTGGTGCAGTGGTGACCGGCTGTTGGGTCGTGTTGTTCATCTGGTTGTGTGTTGCAAACTCTTGCGTTAACCCCAAGCTAAAACTTGGCACATCGGACACACCATAAGTCCCGATTGCAGCCAACTCAGCCTGGTCCAACTCTCTTATAAAGTCTGCGTCATAGACTAACGGTCCTTCATCGCGGCAAGGCGACGGGGCGGGCGACTGAGGAGCTAGCTCAGCTACCTTGGATGGCAACTTTACAATATCCCCAAACTGTTTGATTGAGTCCACCACCCACTGGAAATTGCAATCCTCCTGCACTTCATCCGGGTGCTTGGAAACCAAGTCGCCGACACGTGTGGTCAGCGAACGCAACTCAGCACTGATCACTGCGACCTCCTGCCTAAACCCCTGCACAACACCGAATGTTAACATGCAGATTCCAAAAAAAAAAAATGTTTGACAAATATTGCTCCATCGAAGAGCATACCACGTTCTCAACGCGAGCATGCCCGTGCGGCGGTTCCCCCCCCCCCCCCCCCCCCCCCCCCCCCCCCCGACCACTGGTAACGATGCACCGGCCTGGAATGCACAGAGAGAAACATCCACCAGACCCCTGCCAAATCCCCCAGAATCAAGCTCACTCTGCACGCGTGCCTTGATGAAATCTGCGGTCCACTCCACCACCACCGGGATCGCCCTTGGGACCTCCCGCACCCCCACCACAACCCTATCTAAATACAAGAGCTATAATAGAGACATACACAACATTATTAGCTAAGATAAAACACACAGATACTACGGAGCCAAAACCAATATTCACTTACAGCTAGAAATAGGAGTGGGCCAGTGAATTTGCGAGAGGAAACCTCAGTCCAACTCTGATGGGTAGTAACCAATGAGAGGAGCAAGTACCCACACCAGTCGAGGTCCTTAATCGTGTCCACACTACTCAAGACGTGCACAGTTTTCTGGTTTGCATATCCATTGGGTGTGCTCGCAACAAGGGTGGTCATCACTACGACACTAAAATGAATTTTGAACCACGGACCACCATCAGTCAATTCCCGCATCCGCGTACATAACGCCCTAACTGTAACCCTCCCCCTCTGTTGCTTCACCACGTCCCTCCAGTCCCGCAACTCTGGGCTAACCACCTGGCTATCCCGTTCAGATATCGGTATTGGCCCACACGGTAGGCCAAAAACGGCGGAGACATCCTCCTTGGTGACAGGAATGTACCGACCATTCCCCAAGTCAATCCGCATCTCAGTCGGGTCAAAATTAGTGACCAGCCAATGCCCCAACCGCAACGGTACCTCAGTAATCTTAAACCCCAGCAACGCACCAAGGCCAACTGTTATAACATCCTCCCTTTGCCTCGGGGTTAGAGCTCCCACAAGGTTTGCAAGGTCCTTCGGCGTCCCCCGTGTGTTGATTTGGCCTGTGGTTGAACGCTGCACACGCGGTGCCTCCATCTCCGCATCCTAATCCAACACCAACGGCGGAGTCTGGAAAACGTCATCCTCCCACTGTCACCGTCACTTAGGTGGACTGGGTGCTGATCATTATAGCCTGTGCACAGCAATGAGAGCCCGTGAGCACCAAATAGATTATATAAAATCCAAAATATAAGAAATAGCGTATAAGACAATATTTTATGTATTCTAGATACATTTTCCGGGGCTGAATTGCCCGTATAATACACAAAATATATGCAATTAAGCTCTATGTATTCAATTAAGCTCGTGATAATGTACTTAGAATACATGAAAATAAAATCAAACTAAATTTGAAGTGCACTTATTACAACTAAATCAAACTAAATCAAATTGAAATTGAACTATTACTATGATTCAAATTACATAACTAAATTTGAAGTGCACTTATTACAACTAAATCAAACTAAATTTGAAATTTATAACTAAATGAAATTACAACTAAATTTGAAATTTATAACATAAGTGCACTTAAGCTCAATGTATTCAATTAAGCTCATGACAATGTACTTAGAATACATGAAAATAAAATCAAACTAAATTTGAAGTGCACTTATTACAACTAAATCAAACTAAATCAAATTGAAATTGAACTATTACTATCAAATCAAATTTCAACTAAATCAAACTAAAGAAGTGCAATCTTAGTACATAACTATTACAACATTGTTTTACTATGTACTATCATTCAAATTGAAAACAGATAACAACCGACGAGGGAAAAGACACAGTAAGACTCACGAAGAATGCATAACCCCATTCATTTTGGAGGTGCATTAAAGTAGGGGGTAGTGGTGCTGCTTCAGCCTGCACTAGGGGGTAGTGGTGTTGTTTCAGTTTGAGGGCATGAAACCATGAAGAATGTGAATGCAAACTGCCAACCTAATGCAGCTACTCCTAAACCACATCAATACAGAATTAGACTACCAAAATCAGATTACAATCCGCCAACATAAAGAATCATAAAGGACTACGATCTCTCACACAGAATTATAGATACACACAAACACATGTCCACTCTGAATTTTGATAGGAAAGTATAGCCTGGATATCAAGACGTTTTGGTGTCAGTTAGGTCCCTTTTTATAGGTTTTTGTATTGTCAAACAGTAGACAAAATGTACAGAACTTTGGCTTTTCTACAGATATCATGCTACTTTGAAATGTCATTTCCGGTTGTCTTTTTAAATTGATAGATTATGGTCTGAAATGAGACTGTTTTGATGATTTAATTGCCTCATTTAGGAGGGAAAATATAAAAGGGTTGACTATGGCTTTAAATTTTTTACTAAATGGCATGAATAGATAGGCATCCGTTAGGTCCCTTTTTTTAACTGATACCTTGCCTGAACAGATAAAGTGTGATGGTTAAGTGGTAGTTCTTATTAGACAGGATATGACTTACCTAGCCATGTACGCCATTTTATGATGTTTAGACTTTATATTCTATTACAAGTTTACAACAATTTTCTTATTACACAACATCGACATCTATGTACGAAAACGTAATTATTTGTACAAAAATAATTTGCACACTAGTAAAAAATGAAGTTATGAACATTAATGTTATACAATGCAATCTAATCGACATTGGTGTGGCATACCTAGCTTGCTACGCAACGGCTTACTAATTGGACTTACAAATTTATTCTACTAACACTAGGTTGCTTAGTTATGAACATTAATGTTATACAATGCAATCTAATCGACATTGGTGTGGCAAACCTAGCTTGCTTACTAAGTGGACTTATAAATTTATTCTACTAACAGTAGGTTGCTTTGTTTTCTTAAATCCCTTTGACTATGGCTTCTTCTGCGTTTTCACCACACTGTAATTGATGCAAAAAAAAAAAAAAAAAAAAAAAAAAAAAAAAAAAAAAAAAAAACACAAATTTCTGTACATTCCTGTCACCAGATTAACACCAACCACCCCCCCCCCCCCCAAACACCCTCGAAGCCTCCCAACTGGAAAAATTTAAAAAGAATCACCTTTCTGCCCCAATCGCCGCGCCACCCTCCTCCATGCCGACACCCTGGATGCTACCCCCGATGCCGCCCAGTCGTACCCACCGTGATGAACGCCGTTCGGACGGGGGCTGGAACTCCGGCGACAGATCCGCCGTTTGAATGATCGCGAGGTTGACGGGGGGGTCAAAGGCGGCAACTGATGGCCGGACCTTCCACGCTTCGTCCGGCGACTACACCCACTAGACCGGGCCATGCAAGCTGTTCCGACTGCCTGAGCGCTAGAATTTTGATGGGTTTCAGATGTGAGCTCGAACGAGGCGCGGGTTGAGAAAAGATCTAAGCGATTGAGTCGAAGAGGAACTAAAACACCTGCCTGAGCGCTAGAATTTCGATGGGGTCCACATAGCTCGAAAGAGGCGGGGATTGAGAAAAGGTCTGAGCGATTATATTGTAATTTATAATATATTTTGTATTTGAACATTATTATGTGTGTTTTATATTTTGCCATTAACATTTCTAAAGTCATTAGAACTTCGCCCCCACTCAGATAATTTTCTAGATCCATCCTTGGATACATATATGCATAGGCAGAAAGAGTCATGGAAGGATTAAGATGAGAAGATTATCACAAGGTACTGGTAGACCAAAGCGAGGAGGCAACACTTGGGGAATATCAGTAAATTTCTTCGAGATGAATAAATTAAAAAAAAACACACAATTAATGAGATTTATCTTCCAAAGTTGATGGATCCATGACTATAAATATACTCTAGACCATGTGGATGGTTTAGAATGTCGTGCATTGCTATACAAAGTGACGTGCATTTGTCGTGCATTGTTATACAAAATATCGTGCATCCATATTGTGTTGATCGTGCATCACGTTGATGCATCCATGAAAATAATGGTGATATACTCTAGGCGTTGTGGTTGGTTTAGAATATTGTGCATTGGTCGTGCATTGCTATACAAAGTGTTGTGCATTCTGCGTGCATTGTTATACAAAATATCGTGCATTCCTATTGCTTTGATCGTGCATTCTTATACAGTATGTTGTGCATTCCTTTAACGAATGTTATGCATCCATGAAAGAGTCATGGAAGGTGGAAGGAAGAAGCAGAAAAGATTATCACAAGATATTGGAAGGCCAAAACAAGGGGGCAACACTTGCGAACAGTAGTAGCTCTCTTCTGGATGACTATATCAAAAATCTCTATTAATGAGATCATCTTCCAACGTTGATGCATCCATGACTATAATGGTGATATAATCTAGACCTTGTGGATGATTCAGAATGCCGTGCATTGTTCGTGCATTGCTATACAAAGTGTTATGCACTCTGCGTGCATTGTTTTACAAAATATTGTGCATTCATATTGCTTTGATCGTGCATTCTTATACAGTATGTTGTGCATTCCTTTAACGAATGCTATGCATCCATGAAAGAGTCATGGAAGGTAGAAGGAAGAGGGAGAAAAGATTATCTCAAGATATTGGGAGGCTAAAGCAAGGGGGCAACACTTGCGAAGAGTAGTAGCTATCTTCTGAATGACTACATCAAAAATATCAATTAATAAGATCATCTTCCAACGTTGATCCACCCATGACTATAATGGTGATATACTCTAGACCTTGTGGATGGTTCAGAATGCCGTGCATTGTTCGTGCATTGCTATACAAAGTGTTGTGCACTCTGCGTGCATTGTTATACAAAATAGTGTGCACTCATATTGCTTTGATCGTGCATTCTTATACAGTATGTTGTGCATTGCTTTAACGAATGTTATACATCCATGAAAGAGTCATGGAAGGTGGAAGGAAGAAGGAGAAAAGATTATCGCAAGATATTGGGAGGCCAAAGCGAGGGAGCAACAATTGCGAATAGTAGTAGCTCTTTTCTGGATGACTACATCAAAAATCTCAATTAATAAGATCATCTTCCAACGTTGATGCATCCATGACTATAATGGTGATATACTCTAGACCTTGTGGATGGTTCAGAATCCCGTGCATTGCTATACAAAGTGTTGTGCACTTTGTGTTCATTGTTATACAAAATATTGTGCATTCATATTGCTTTGATCGCGCATTCTTATACAGTATGTTGTGCATTCCTTTAACGAATGTTATGCATCCATGAAAGAGTCATGGAAGGTGGAAGGAAGAAGGAGAAAAGATTATCACAAGATATTGGGAGGCCAAAGCAAGGGGGCAATACTTGCGAATAGTAGTAGCTCTCTTCTGGATTACTACATCAAAAATCTTTATTAATGAGATCATCTTCCAACGTTGATCCATCCATGACTATAATGGTGATATACTCTAGACCTTGTGGATGGTTCAGAATGTCGTGCATTGTTCGTGCATTACTATTTAAAGTGTTGTGCATTCTGCGTGCATTGTTATACAAAATATTGTGCATTCATATTGCTTTGATCGTGCATTCTTATACAGTATGTTGTGCATTCCTTTAACGAATGCTATGCATCCATGAAAGAGTCATGGAAGGTGGAAGGAAGAAGGAGAAAAGATTATCGCAAATATTGGGAGGCCAAAGCGAGGGGGCAACACTTGCGAATAGTAGTAGCTCTCTTCTGGATGACTACATCAAAAATCTCAATTAATGAGATCATCTTCCAACGTTGATGCATCCATGACTATAATGGTGATATACTCTAGACCTTAAGGATGGTTCAGAATGTCGTGCATTGGTCGTGCATTGCTATACAAAGTGTTGTGCATTCTGCGTGCATTGTTATAGAAAATATTGTGCATTCATATTGCTTTGATCGTGTATTCTTATACAGTATGTTGTGCATTCCTTTAACGAATGCTATGCATCCATGAAAGAGTCATGGAAGGTGGAAGGAAGAAGGAGAAAAGATTATCGCAAGTTATTGGGAGGCCAAAGCGAGGGTGCAACACTTGCGAATAGTAGTAGCTCTCTTCAAGATGACTACATCAAAAATCTCAATTAATAAGATCAACTTTCAACGTTGCTGCATCCATAAATATAATGGTGATATATACTTTAGACCTTAAGGATGGTTCAGAATGTCATGCATTCATCGTGCATTGCTATACAAAGTGTCGTGCATTTTTCGTGCATTGTTATACAAAATATCGTGCATCACGTTGATGCATCCATGAAAATAATGGTAATATACTCTAGGCCTTGTGGATGGTTCATAATGACGTGCACTGGTCGTGCATTTCTATACAAAGTGTTGTGCATTCGACGTGCATTGTTATACAAAATATTGTGCATTCATATTGATTTGATCGTGCATTCTTATACAGTATGTTGTGCATTCTTTAACGAATGCTATGCATCCATGAAAGAGTCATGGAAGGTGGAAGGAAGAAGGAGAAAAGATTATCGCAAGTTATTGGGAGGCCAAAGCGAGGGTGCAACACTTGCGAATAGTAGTAGCTCTCTTCAAGATGACTACATCAAAAATCTCAATTAATAAGATCAGCTTTCAACGTTGCTGCATCCATGACTATAATGGTGATATATACTTTAGACCTTAAGGATGGTTCAGAATGTCGTGCATTCATCGTGCATTGCTATACAAAGTGTCGTGCATTGTTATACAAAATATCGTGCATCACGTTGATGCATCCACGAAAATAATGGTGATATACTCTAGACCTTGTGGATGGTTCATAATGCCGTGCATTGGTCGTGCATTTCTATACAAAGTGTTGTGCATTCTGCGTGCATTGTAAACAGAAGCTCTGAGATGTCCAAGGGAACAAATGGTGAACTGAGCAGTGTTTGCCGAGAAATATTAGGTAACCACATTGGAGCTGTTTTCGAAGGCTTTGTGCGTTCTCCAAGGGCTGTGTGTGAAGCGGTGCGTCGACAGAGATGTGAGTGGAGGGTCGTTTTCTCGCACATCAGGTGGGTGGTGTCTACAACAATTACCACCTGTTTGGGAGGGGATTTGTGAGGTTTTAAATGATATGTTGATGCAACTTTCAATCAGAAATCATGCAAATCATTGCTGTGAACTGAGCAGATCAATTCCTGATGACCATTAGAATCGCTATTAGGGGCTGAGATCCCAATCTAAGAACGATGGGCTTCTCTTCGTTGTCGTGCTTCTTCTTTCATATGTTTTTTTCACATAAAGGGCTTCCCTGTAATCCAACTCATCAAGATAATCGTTCTTTTGCTCAGGACTCAATTTGTTATACTAAGCTTTTGTCAGAACTCGAATGAGAGGTAATTGGTCATACTCATCTTCTTCATCTGACTCTAAAAATCAAACTTCTAGTCCGTCATTGTCACACTCCGAACAGTCCGGTGATTGTTCTCCGCCTCCAGTAACAAGCTGTGCCGGCAACACTACTGCAACCCGCAGTCCAGAGCGTGAGCGTTTGCGGGCTCTGCAACTTGAACGTCGTCTTCGTATGCTCACCAAGCCCATACAAAGATGAACTGTTGGCCGGCAATGACGATGAAAAATACAGGTACTGATCCTTAAAGATCAAGAACGTTTTGCCAGAACCCACCACCGGTGAAGTGTCGAAAAGGGTGTCGTTTGATGACTTTCCTTGGACAGAGAAGCCGAACGGAGTTGTGTTGTAATGATTGAAAACAAGGTTAGGGTTCGGGTCTGTGACGGAAAACGGATGATTCTCTCCGGCGAACTGAGCGTAGGGAGAAATCAGGGAGGGTGCACTAGTAACACAACCTCAGTTCTTCTTCTTCGGCTACAATAATTCAATTCCTTAGAATAAGAGAAATCAACATCCCTCCTAGGATGACGCAGCTCTGCAATTCACTCCCAAACTCGGCCGTCCATTTGAGCGCGGATCCGTCTCTGACGAAGGATTCATGTCTTGGAAGCCTGAGCTCCAGTCCTCGAACTTCACTGAAATTCCGCAGAATATAAGCCGGTGAATAGTAATTGTAAGCGGTGAAGAGGGTTTCCCTACAGGTACATCCAGTGGCGGAAGAGAAAGGGGACTTGGATCCGATAACGGGCATAAGAGAATGAAACGGTCGAATGGCGATAGCTGTGTCAATTTACATTATTACCCTTGGTTTAGACGGAAGTTACATGGTAAAAGATACTGAGGACTAAATCGGACAAAAATTGCAAAGTTGAGGACTTAATTGGGTAAGAATAATAGTCAAGGATCAAATCAATAATTTCACAATAGTCAAAGGACCAAATCAGTCATTAACTCATTATTATTTGTTAGATTCGACACCTACCAATGACTATATCAAAAACCTCAATTAATGAGATACATCTTCCAACGTTAATGCATCCATGAATATAATGGTGATATAATCTAAGACCTTGTGGATGGTTCAGAGTGTCGTGCATTCCTATAGAGAATGTCATGCATTGCTATACAAAATATCGTGCATTCATATTGCTTTGATCATGCATTTTTATAAAGTATGTTGCACATTCCTTTCACGAATGCTATGCATCCATGAAAGAGTCATTGAAGGAGGAAGGGCGAAGATTATCGCAAGGTACTCGGAGGCCAAAGCGAGGGGGCAACACTTGGGGAATAGTAGTAGCTATCTTCTAGATGACTACATCAAAAACCTCAATTAATGAGATTCATCTTCCAACATTGATGCATCCATAAATATAATGCCGATATACTCTAGACCATGTGGATGGTTCAGAATATCGTGCATTGTTGTGCATTAATATAAAAAGTGTTGTGCATTGTTATGCAAAATATCATGTATTCATATTGCTTTGAACGTGCATTCTTATATAGTATGTTGCGCATTCCTCTAACGAATGTTATGCATCCATGAAAGATTCATGGAAGGAGGAAGGAGAGAAGATTATCGCAAGATATTGGCAGGCCAAAGCAAGGGGTAACACTTGGGAATAATAGTAGCTCACTTCTTGATGACTACATCAAAAACTTCAATTAATGAGGTCATCTTCCAATTTTGATGCATCCATGAATATAATGGTGATATACTCTAGACCTTGTCGATGGTTCAGAATGTCGTGCATTGCTAAACAATGTGTTGCGCATTCGCCATGCATTGTTATACAAAATATCGTGCATTCATATTGCTTTGATCGAGCATCCTTATACAGTATGTTGCGCGGTGATGTGCATCCATGAAAGAGTCATGGGAGGAGGAAGGAGAGAAGATTATCGCAAAGTACTGGGAGGCCAAAGCGAGGTGGAACACTTGTGGAACAGTAGTAGCTCTCTTCTGAATGATTACATTAAAAATCTCAATTCATGAGATTTATCTTCCAAAATTGATGCATCCATGAATATAATGGTGATATGCTCTAGACCATGTGGATGGTTCAGAATGTCATGCATTCGTTGTGCATTGCTATATAGAGTGTTGTGCATTCAATGTGCATTGTAATACAAAATATCGTGAATTCATATTTCTTGGATCGTGCATTCTTATACAGTATGTTGTGCGGCGCTATGCATACATGAAAGAGTCATGGAAGGAGGAAGGGAAGAAAGATTATCGCGAGCTACTAGGAAGCCAAAGCGAGGTGGCAATACTTGAGAAATAGTAGTAGCTCTCTTCTGGATGACTATATCAAAAACCTCAATTAATGAGATTCATCTTCCAACGTTAATGCATCCATGAATATAATGGTGATATAATCTTGACCTTGTGGATGGTTCAGAGTGCCGTGCATTGTTATACAAAATATCGTGCAATTATATTGCTTTGTTCATGCATTTTTATAAAGTATGTTGCTAATCCCTTTCACGAATGCTATCCATGAAAGAGTCATGTAAGGAGGAATGGGAGAAGATTATCGCAAGGTACGCATAGGCCAAAGCGAGTGGCAATACTTGGGGAAGAGTAGTAGCTATCTTCTGGATGACTATATCAAAAACTTGAATTAATGAGATTCATCTTCCAACGTTGATGCATCCATGAATATAATGGTGATATACTATAGACCTTGTGGATGGTTCGGAATGTCGTGCATTGTTCGTGCATTACTAGACAAAGTGTTGTGCATTGTTATGCAAAAAATCATGCATTCTTATATAGTATGTTGCGCATTTCTTTAACGAATGTTATGCATTCATGAAAGAGTCATGGAAGGAGGAAGGAGAAAAGATTATCGCAAGATAATGGGAGGCCAAAGCGAGGGGGCAACACTTGGTAATAGTAGCAGCTCTCTTCTGGATGACTACATCAAAAATCTCAATTAATGAGATCATCTTCCAACGTTGATGCATCCATGAATATAATGGTGATATACTATAGACCTTGTGGATGGTTCAGAATGTCGTGCATTGCTATTCCCCAAGTGTTGCCACTCGCTTTGGCCTACGCATATTTCCTTCATGTGTTTCGCAAATCCAAGAAGTTTAGAAATGTCATTTGGTGGAAAAACAGTTGTACTAGGCGGTGATTTTAGACATATATTACCAGTTATCCCAAAAGGCACAAGACAAGATATTGTACATGCAAGTATTAACTCATCATTCTTGTGGGATAAATGTGAAGTCCTCCGTTTAACAATGAATTTGCGCTTGCGTGGTCTTTCCAGTGCAGAAGAGGTTAAAAGTTTAACAGTTTTGCGAAATGGATTGCTGATCTAGGAGATGGAAATCTAGGAGAGGACAAGGATGGTGTCTTCAATATAACGATTCTTGATCAATTTGTTCTGAAAAATGAAGGTGACCCTATAAAAGAAATTGTACAAAGCACATTTCCTTCATACTGTCATGGTCAAATAGATCATAAACATCTGGAGTCTAGAGTAGGGATGGCAATGGGTCGGGTGTGGGTCGGGGAGGACTACATCCATCACCAGACCCACCTGATATTTTCTCCACCCTCCCCCACCTCCAACCCGCATCGGGTGGACTTTTTCAAAACTCACCCCGACTCCCACCGGGTGCGAGTGCCCACTACGGGTACCCACTACTTATAATCTTATTTTTAAAAAAAAAATAATATTTAAATTACTTACACATAATAAAATAATAAATTTTATTAGTTATATTAAAATATAAAATAATAGAAATATTTAAATATAATAACTAAATTGTTAATTTTTAAAAATAAACTTAGTAGTTTAGATATAAAAATAGTAAAAATTTACGAAACTCTTATAAATAATTACATGGTGGGTCGAGTGGAGTTCTAGGCGGGTTTTGTACATAGAACCCGAATCCAACCCGACCCACCGCGGGTTTACTTTTTTTAAGACCCACACCCGATCCATCACCCACTACCACCCAAAAAAAAACCGACCCACACGGGGTGGATATCCGTATTGTTGTCATACGCTATGACAATAAAGTGATAAACAAAAATCAAGGTCAAACTTTATTTCATGTGGGACTGCTATTAAAGAAACATGTGTTTAACCATGGCCAATTGTATCTAGGGTTAGTAATCCAAATGGTCTCAAAATATTAATATATGGGGACATATTAAGAACATAATATTATTATTATGAACAAAGAAATTTTCAATAATTTGTAATATTTATGAATTTTCAATTTCAGATCATAATATTATTGTTATTTTGTATATATGAAATAGTAATTTTACATTTTGCCAGGCATTTGGTTTCCAAATTTTATTTATACTTCAATTTTAATAAGAACAACAACAATTAGTAACAATTTTTTAACATAAATACAATATTTCAAATTTTAAGTCCGTAAATCGCACGAGTGACATACTAGTATCTACAAAAACTCCAACCCAAGCTGAAAAGGAATCCAAATGTTAAACCGTAGCTCATAACTTATTTGCAACCACCTTTATTACCACCGCCGTCCACACTCCACACTATTGCTGTCACCATTCCTTCCCCACCACCACCACATCCGCCATCCCATCTTTCTTCATTCAACTTTTACTGAAAAAACTTCCTATCTCCCACACCACTAACTCAACCTCTATACTAGACCGTCATCTCCCTCCCATCACCGCCAATGCTGCTTCTTCCATATTTTTAATTGCAATATTGGGTTACTACATAGAATATCCATTTATGAGTAAGCTATAATCAATGGTTGAATTATGCATTTGACATTGACATCTCAGCTCCAAAGATAGCATCTTACTTTTCAAACTGTGAGGATCTAGGATGGTCTTTCACATCAGCATGCTTGCACGCATGTTAGCAGAAACAAATAAGCACTTTTCGAGATCGTGATGACTTTCCAGTTTCCACCATTAGGTCAAAATTCTTAAATGCATAGCAACGTACTATCAGAAACTACTCAGAACCTTCCAAAAACACACTTGTTATATTTCTAGTTTACAAAATGTCTCCAATGGATTGCTTACTATTGTGACAAACAGAAAAATGGCTCCTGCCCAAAGCATCTAAGCTATCAAACAAATATGTTCCAACAAAAATATGAATATGATAGCATATTTTACCAAATACCATTAGCTTTGTCACCTGTACATGTGATAGATATTGTACATACCAAGGATACAACTTCCACTTCATCTTCACAATTTCCACAGTTCCTGATCTGAAAGATTGTCCGTGCCATCTCCAAATGTGGAGAGGGAAAAGGGGGCAATAGCCACATTGAATGTTCGAGAGCCTAAGCTATCAATATGCTTCATCTCAAAGTCACCCTCCTATACAGTTCAAATCAAATCAAATCAAATAAATAAAGATCTACATGAATAATAGCAAGAGGTTGAAATATGAGGCCATTTTTGGAATAATTAATCATCACATTCCCAATTTCAAGACATACCACAATACAACTTAAGCCATTTTAGTACCAAAAATCTTCAAGCCATCAATACTTTAACACTATAAGGGCATCTCCAATGTGTGGAGAAAAGGTTGGAGGGAAGGGGAGTATTTTTCTCCAGAGAGATTGTTCTGTCCGGAGAAAAGGGGGTCATGGCACGTGGCGCATGCAAGCACGCACCACTAGCTTGCCTCCATGCACAACTTTTGGTGGAGGACAATTGTCCCGATCATCAGTTAAAAAAAAAAAAAAAAACTTATGCCTCAACGGTCAACTAAAAATTTTTAATTAAATTATATTTTGTAATTCAAAAATTATTTTATTTCTTTATTTAAATTTATTTTGATTTAAAATCGAAATTTGAAATTATAATTATAAGTTTGAAATTAAAATTATAGTAAAGTTAATAAAGTAATACTCTGTAGATCATATGGAGGAGTAGGACCCACAAAATGAAGAGAAAAGGGGAGAAGGATTAAAAAGAAAATAAGGGAAGAGATAAAATGGTGATGTGGAAGAGTTGGGCCCACAAAATGGAAAGAAAAGGGGAGAAGAGTTGTGGATGGCCTAAGTTTTTGTATTGAGATGCTGAGAAGAAAGAGTCGAAAAGGGAGACGGAATATGCAATTATTACGCTAGAAAATGTGAACTAATGAAAGTGCTAAAAGTTTCATATTTCTCAAGGGGATAAGAGTCAAATATGGCTTCAAATTTTTGAAAAAAAAAAAAAAAACACGTAATTGGGTCGGTCGCCCGACTCAAAAACACTTTAAATAGATGCCTAAACTCAAGCACGATTGCAAAAATCAGCCTAGGCGTCCCTAAACCGAAGGGATTTCAAGCCTAAGCACCTTTTAGTCGGCCGCCGACTAGCCAGCCAACTAGGTCGAGTTGGCGCCCAACTCGGCCGAGTCTGCAAAGTTTTTTTTTCCATTTGGAGAAGAGGAGAGTCATGATTTTTTTTCTTTGATAGCCTTGAAGTAAATGAAAGGCAAAAACAAGTTTTTTTTATTTATGTGCCTAGGCTCTACTTTTTATGCTTTAGGGTGTGTTTGGTTCGCACAAGGGATCGAAATCGGAATGGGAATCAAATATTTGGTAATGGTAATGGGTTTTGGTGAAAGTATTTTGCATGTTTGGTAGTAGGGTGGAATTGGAATGATTACCAATATTGATGTTTGGTTATCTATGACGCTATAATGGGAATAAAGATTTTAAAATATAAAAATAAAAAATTAAGGCAATTGATCTTAATATAATGACATTCAAAGCACCAATATGAACAAAAAAAAAATCAAAACAAAAATCTAAAAGCACTAATCCAAACTTAAAAATCATATTACCAATAAGATAGAATGATACCTCTTTTTAATTACGGAATGGTGTTTTTAATTGAAGGGATAATCAAATCTCATAATTGTGTTTTAAAAAGTTGTCAACCAAACACTAATTATGATTTTGATTCTCATTCCTGATGTGTAAACCCATGAACCAAACACACCCTTAGTATTTATGCCTTAAGTAAGTGAAAGGCTGATAAATGAAAGGTCTTCTATGCTTTGGCATTGAAGCCTAAAGTAAATGAAAGGTCTTTTATCCTTTGATATTAAAGCCTAAAATAAATAAAAGGCAAAAAAAAGTATTTTTTATATACCTAGGCACCCGCCTAGGGGGAGACTAGGCCTTTTACAACCTTGAACTCAAGAAAATAAAAAGTGCAGTTTTTCCATATTAACTACAAGTAGTTCAAAGCACCGTTATCCCTATTTCTCAATTATAAGTTTCCTTATTTCCATTTCCCCAAACTTTCTGTCATCTATAATTCTATATAGTATATACCATGTAAAAGGAAAGGGGAAGAAAATAAAACATTCAATTATATGAAAGAACAGAATTGAGTTTCATTCATACCATTCTTCCACTCGAGGTGCCTAATGGACATGCAGATGAGTATTCAAAACCAGTATTAGGGAGTATAACTGGTTGTTCACCAATGACTCCAATTCCCCTGTCAAAAGGAACTGGTTAAATGCCCACAGTAACTGAAACAGTGATAGTGCTACTAAAGATTGGACAACTTATAAATAGCTTTAACTTTGAAATGAAATATTCATACACAAGAAAAAAACAAAAAAAAAACAAAAACAAAAAAAAAAAAAACAAAAAAAAACCAAAAATTGTTATGCCCATTATGTCAAAAGGCTTAATCACTTACCAAACATTCTCAGTTTTCCCATTTGCATCAGTGATGATCCAGTGCCTTCTGAGAAGTTGAACTATACGATCTGAATTGTTGGTAATTCTTATTCTATAAGCAAAAAGATATAGGCCTTTAGAAGGCTGACTTCGCCCTTCTATATATACGCTTCTAACTTGAACCCTGATTCCCTAGACAAAAACATACCAAGTTGAAATTAGTATATAGAAGGATTTCATGTGCATTGGTTCAACCAAGGTGAACTTTGATTTTGAAGTCCACATGATTGAGAAAAAGAAAAAAAAAAAAAAAAAAAAAAAAAAAAAAAAAACTTGTAAACCAATAAAGGTAAGCACTTTCTATGATTCCTATGCAGTAAATTAAATCCAGGAATTCGATATGCAACAAAAATAGACGTTGCTTTTCTCAAATGCTACACACCCTTCACTCACAGGATTTACAAGAAATTTATAAAAGTAAAATATAGGGAACAAAAGAAGATGTTTAAACAATGTTGGGATCAGAAAACCAAGGGTACCATACAAGTGAGAGTTTTGAAACTCAAGGGGAACACACTTTTAAGTAAGGTGCAATGGCAATTCTGTATTGAGTTCAAATTGATAAAGAAAATAAAACACATAAATGAAAAGGACTTGGAAGCTCAAGTAAACCAGGATGTGTAATTTATTAGGACTATGTATTCTAGGCACACTAGAATTCCTTCTCCCTCTCCCTGTATTATTGAGAATATATCATTTACCATTCTTATCCTGACAGTGACTCTTTGTATCCTTTTAAATACATATCTTTATGTACTTTAAATACAATGGATTGATCAATAATAAGATCATTCCCAGAACTATTGTTCTCATCTAATTTCTCAATGATCATTATATATTCAAGCTATCTTGCAAAAGATTAGATGGTATAACCCAAGTGACTTCCTTTTTCAAAAATTAAAATAACTATTTCTTGAAAGTAATATTTGTTCACCAAGCACCATCCCATCAAAGGGGGAAAATTAGGCAACATTAAGCAAAAGTGGTCGTGTTTAGACAAAATTAGCATTTCAGACAATATGAAGTTCTTATTACAATCATAATAACAATTAACAAAATAAAAATATATAAGTAAAACCGAGATTACCAAGAATAGAAAAGGCAATAAACCTATTACAAGTATGCTAAAGACAGCGGTAAAATAAAAACAATTACTAAAAGAAGAAATTAATTTTTTACATCTTAAAATCCTAAATCACCTTGTGGTTTAGACAATAGATTACTATAAAGTTGGTATAGAAGTTATGAATGAAAATTTAGATATAGATATACACGGAAAATTGTGTCATATCCAATAGTGAGATAAAAGTGCAATTGCAAAAGGCAAAACCTCCCGACGTAGAGATTCGAACCCCTGATACCAAATTGAAGCATGTGCTCCATCTCAACTAAAAGCCTAAGCTTATAGTTAAATTGCACATTAATGGTTATATACTCAACAATGTCAAGCCCATATCATTCAAGGCAATAAGTATTGGAAGAAATTCATACCAGTGTTGTTGCATCACTGGTGCATTTCAAAAGAGAGTGTGGTGCAACTTCCTTTAGCTCATCACGATACCTTGCTGCATCCTAGGATGTAATGAAAGTGAAAAGGCAATTTAAAAATGGAAACTTAGGAGTTGCATAAGCATTAGAAGCAGAATAAACCTATCACTAAAAAAACCATCCTTAAGTAAAAATTGTGCTAATATTGCACAAAGTTTTTACAGTCTTTCCTACATATTGTACCATTAATGTGCCAGGAAAAAGCTGTTCATTGATTGAAAAGCATAGAAAGGGTGTTAGGATAATGTGGTAAGGTCCAATACGACTCATGACACTATTCAAATTAGGATTGGTAAGTATGCTATTTATTACACAGGAAACACCAAACATTCACACGCGAACAGCAATTCAAGACAACATACCTCAAACCTCTCGTCATCAATGGCCTCCTTCAACCGTCTCTTAAGCCGCAAAACAGGCTCTTCATCCTCAAATGATTTCAGAGAATCACGAAGCCTAGCAGCCTCTTCATAATCCTAGAAATGGGTATAAAATCAAATATCTCGAGTAAGACTTTAATTTTGCAGCACAATTCCATCCAAGTTAGCAAAACTTGAATTATTTCCACACTGATATAAGAAATGTTTCAGCAAATTAGTTACAGTTCTTCTAAGTAGGTGCAGTATATCTATAGATTGTGACCTCAGATTTGGAGGCAACTTCCAGTTGCTGCTTCAACAAAGCATATGTTTGGCTCCGCGAAAGGAACGAACTCCGATTCTGACTCTGAGTCGAACCCGGAATCGGTGAATCGGAGGCGCCGCTATTACTTCCCTCAGAAGTACAGGCAACGACTCTACACCTCTTCAAATTATCCCTGCAATTCAACCATTGCTTCTTATCCACATCAGCGAGTCTTAGACCGAGTCGAGTCGACCCCTGCCGATTCTTCACCGCACTAAAATCGGCCACCACTTTGAAACTCAGAGATTGCATTTTCCCTCCGATGATTCTTTCCGGGGGAATTTTCGCCGGAGGATTTTGCAATTTGTATGTATTATTCTTTGCAGAGCTTTTAGTAGCTTATCCATTCTCACTTGCTCAGCTGCAGAAGCTCTATGAGTGAAATGACGATTGCGTACGCGGGAATGAATAGCGTTGGCGTATGACCACTATGGGTACTATGGGAAATTCAGGAAGTTGATGCCAATGGATGACCGAATTACACGTGTCGTGGTATGTTTGCATTGGATGCGGATTTTAGAGAATATATTTTTTACATGTTTAAATTTATTAATGAGGTGTTTGGTAATTGGTAGGATGAAATTTAACTTCATTCTTACTAAATTTCATGAAATTATAATTTTATAATTTAGTGGGAAGGAATTGTAAATTTAAAAATTACAATTCCTCCAACTATAAAATTGTAATTTCTAGGGTCCCTAATAATTGCAATTTCACACTTTGTGGAATTGTAATTCCATAACAAATTATCATTTTATATTAATTATTACGGAGTATATTATTATTATACAATGATATTTTAATTTTTATTCACTTCTTCCTTTTCAATTCACAATCATTATATTCTTTCATATCAAACAATGTAATTTAAAATCCACTCTATTCTTTTTTCACGAAATTACAATTCTTTTTCTCCTAATTCATTCATTCGAACCAAACGCCCTGTAAACATTTAGTAATTAAAATATATTGATTTAACATTTATTAGTAGAAAAAATGTATTTTTAGTTCCTAAATTGTTCTTTATTAGATGTTTTAGTCACTAATTTTTATCATTGCAATATACACTCTTAAATCTTTAAAAAAAAAAATTTCTCTGTCTCATTTTATATGTCCTACTTACTATTCATTAGTCAGACCATGTATACTAATACTAAACTTAATATTATAAAAATTTGAATTAAAAATATTTTCAGTCAAGTCTCATTAATTGAACCAGACACAAAAAATGAGACAGATAGAGTCTAATTTTAACCCTTAAAGGAACAAAATTATTAAATTTTATTAAAATTTTACTAAGTTCATAGATATTTTAAATTTGTATCATCTTTATTCTTTAAAACTTTTTTACTTTTGACAATCTTCTTCCATAAAATTTTTCTATTCAATACATCGTCTCTATTTTCAATACACAAACCTGTTAAAATCATGTTTTTGTTTTATAAATAAAATATCGAGACTAAAGAATATTATAATTAAAGAATAAGCATTAAAAATACTAAAATACTCATGTACTAAGTAAAATTGTGATAAAGTTTAATAGTTTTGTTGCTCCACGAGTTAGAATAATGGTCATGTTTAGTGAAATAATTAGCCTATTTGTCAATTTTGACTTATTTGATCACTATTAGTTGTTTGACGTGGTTAAACAATCAATATGAGTGTTTGATTAACTAGCTTTACGTAACAAGTTATTGCTCCAAAATGCTAAATTTCAAAAAGCTATTCAAAGTAGCTTTTTTAGAAAATCATTTTGTATGTAATCAGCTAACAGCTAATTTACCAAACATCTTTATACAACCAGCTAATGCTATCAACTAGTTAAACTCACTAACTCAATCAACTAACAGCCATTTACTAAACATTCACTATAACTTTTTTGAAGAATTTGGAGTGTATATTGCAACAATAAAAGGTTAAGGACTAAAATGGTTAACGAGTAACAAATAAGAGACTGAAAATGCATTTTTTTCTTTTTAGTTTATTAATATTCAGTTGTTAATATGATCTCACATCGATTATACAAGAAATCGTAGAGTAGTACTTAAATTGGACCTAATCCTAATCTCTAATCTTGAACTAACTTTTATGATGAAATTAAAATATGAACTTTTTTTTTTTTTTGTGACTACAATCTAACATATTCGTAATATATGTTCAACACGTTAATGCCAATATCCTTGATTGGCTGGGTTTTTCTTTACTCTATTTTTTTTTTTAAGATGTAAACAATACAATGATTCAGGCGATGTCCAATTTCACAATATATTATTACGGAGTACGAGTTACCACACATGCATTGCACAAGTAGTCTAATGTCTAATGTGTATTTTTAAATTAGTGTTTCAGAATTTATCAAAGTTTCATTCAATATCCTGGCGTATATCAATACAATATTATCAATTTTTTTTCATAAAAGTAAATATTTTAAGAATGCATCACTATGACCTGTGGCAATAATAGTTTTATAAGGAAACACCACCAATCCATATTGTTGCTACTTCCGTCACAAATACACCAACATTTTTTATTACTCGTTTGAAGTCTAACTTTATTGACTTTTGTTAGGTTTGTATTTGTAGATTAATAATAATAATAATAATAATAATAATAATAATAATAATAATAATAATATTATTATTATTATTATTATTATTATTATTATTATTATTAGCAGAACTTATATTTACTATTGAGGGTGTGCATATTGTTGTGAAACTTGGTGAATCTTTGAGTAGACAGCGTATCATCTCGATTACAAGGCAAGAATATAATGAGTATAGTAAATTAGAGTAAATACCCAAAATGGTCCCTCAACTATAGCTAAATTTACAAATTGGTCATCGACTTTCAATTTTAACCAATTAAGTCCTTAACTTTGCAATTTTAACACGATTTGATCCTTCGAACACTTCTACATTAACGCCGGCGCCCGCGCCGTTATAGACGATCTCCAGAAGAACCCGCAGCTCTCATCGGAACACATGGAGGCCTCCAGGATGACGCTGCACCGGTTCGGAAACACGTTGTCTTCTTCACTCTGGTACGAACTCAACTACATTGAATCCAAAGGGAGGATGAAGAAAGGCGACATGATTTGGTAGATTGCTTTCGGCGGTGGATTCAAATGTAACAGTGCGGTCTGAAAATGCAACCCGAACCTTAAAAAACGACGATGGACCATGAAATTACATATATATCCTCAAAAATCACAGTCAACAAACGGTCAAATAGACGGAGGACTAAATCGTGTTAAAATTATAAAGTTAAAGACTTAATTGGTTAAAATTGAAAGTTAAGGACCAATTTGTGAATTTAGCTATAGTCGAGGAACCATTTTGGGTATTTACTCAGTAAATTAAAGAGAGACAACAAATATAGCGAGAATCATTACACTTTTATTAATCATCATTCATTCCAATCTATACAATATACATAATTCGTGTAAAACTAATAGTCTATAAATAACAACAAAATATTGTTATATTATAAATTTTATAATAATGTCCACATATATTTATTCACAACACATATAAGAACCTGCAAATTACATTGAGAAATAAAAATCTATGCCACAAGCTATAATCGAATCTATAAAATCAAGAGGAATAAATTTAAAATAAACACTCATTATACAAAAAAAAAAAAAAAAAAAAAAAAAAAAAAAAAAAAAAAACTTGTATAAGGATTCATATGGTAAGATGGATATATAACCATTCATCTATACCCAAGAGGAATAAAATAAAAATTCTGGATTTAAGATTAGTCCGTCAAATTCACCTAAGTATTAAAAAGAAAAGAAAAAAGATTAAAACAAAAATGCCATCATCTCCATCTCCGGTTCCTTGACTGCTTTAGGTGCCATCAAAGAGATTAATTTCCGACTGAGTAAACCCCCTTCAAAAACCCTATTCTACAAATCCCTTCATCAAAATTTGAACTTTCTAAAATTTCAACTATGAAGCGGTTGTTGAAAATCACATACCCAGAATTGTTTTTCCACAAATTCTCAGGGATTCCTACAAAACCCTCTGCCGTTGCATCGCTTGTCCGAGCCTCAGCGCAATCGTATTCTTCTTCTTCTTCTTCCTCTTCTCCTTCTTCTTCTTCTTCTTCTTCTTCGTCTTCCCAATACGTATGGCCGAATGTCGTTGGTCTCTTCGCCGGCAAGTGGACCTATGGGGATTCATTACTCGCGAATGATCTAAGAGACAAGGTCTCGAAGTTGAGGGATGAGCTGGTGATGCACAGCGGCGATGTTGAAACTTTGTATAAAGTATTGGAAGAGAAAGGAGCTTCCTTGTTTCGAAAGTACAGGGATGGTTCTGCTGTAGTTGAGCTCTTGACGCAGCTCCATTCTTCCCCACAATTAGCTATTGAGGTGAATTTCCTCACTCCTTTAATTTCCTTGTAATTGTCCAAATTCCATTTGAATATATTAATCGCAGTCAAAGCATTTACCTCTTAGTTTGGATTTTGATGAATGCTAAATGATAAACCATTTTGGACAAATGTCTAGTTCTAGTACATAGTTTCCTACAAGCAAGTATATTTAACTAACTTAATTAAAGGTGGTTACTTAAGAGAAAAAAGTTAAGTATTAGAAAAAAAGTTAATTAAGGAGGGATCTTTTTATTTATTTGAAGTGATCTAATACAGGTTTTCAATTGGAGAAGAGAAGTGGACTATATCAATCCTCTAACATCAGAGGAGTATGCCAAGGCTATTTCTTTGGCAGGAAGGTTGCATAATGTTGAACTTGCATCACAAATCTTCAGAGAAGCTGCTGACAAGCAAGTCAGGACAACTTCCATGTACAATGCGCTCTTGAGTGCATATATGTATAATGGTTTGGCCGTGAAATGTCAATCTGTTTTTCAGGATATGAAGAAGGAAGCAACCTGTTGTCCAACGATAGTAACATATAACATTCTTATTTCTGTATTTGGGCGGCTATTGCTCGTAGACCACATGGAAGAAACCTTTCGCGAGGTTAAAGATTTAAATATATGTCCTAACGTGACTACATATAACTATTTAATTGCTGGGTATCTTACAGCATGGAAGTGGGATGATATGGAGAAGACATTCAGAATCATGAATGCAGTCAGCATAGAGCCTAATTGTACTACATATTTACTGATGCTGCGGGGATATGCATATGCAGGTAGGTTGGAAAAGATGGAGGAAACTTATGAGCTGGTCAAAGATCATGTTGATCATAAGGAAATCTCATTGATTAGAACAATGATATCTGCTTATTGTAGAAGTTCTAACATGAATAGAGTTTCAAAGATTAAGGAATTGCTGAAGTTTATTCCAGACAATGAATACCGTCCTTGGTTGAATGTCCAGTTGATAATTTTATATGCAAAAGAAGATCTTTTAGAAGAGATGGAAACTTCGATCAACGAGGCATTTGAACGCAACACCTCTGTAACAACAATTGGTGTGATGAAAGGCATTATTGCATGTTACTTCCGATACAGTGCTATGGATAAGCTTGCTAATTTTGTGAAGCGTGCAGAGTGTGGTGGATGGAGAATTTGCAGGTCTCTTTACCACTGTAAGATGGTTATGTATTCATCAGACAAGCGGCTCGTTGAAATGGAAAATGTTCTTGATGAGATGGAGAAGGTGAATATTGTTTGGACAAAGAAAACGCTATGGATATTGTATAAAGCATACTCAAAATGGGGTGAAAAGAGTAAACTTGAGCAGGTTGCAGGGGTGATGTGCAAGCATGGGTATGGCATTCCAATGTCTGCATGCAGTTCATAGATCACCATTTGTTATTTGCTCTAGGGATGACTCGCAAGCATGTGGTGGCATCTTATAATTTATGTCACCATGAATCTCTGAACGTCCATGTAGTGCTTCTTTTGTTAGTGGAGGATTAATTCTATTTAGATACTCTCTAGTGTCAACCATATAACAGTGCGTTGGAGTTACATTAGGTTACTCTTTTTGATTCATTTTATACTAGTGTGAGCCATTGGCCACATGATGTTGTGCAAAACCAAGTGTTACTATCTGTAGTACTGAGCTCTATATGCAATATTCACATTTCAAAATAAGATTTTACCTTCAAGTGTAATTTGTGTAAATATGTTATTATGGTGACGGCGTCCACTTCCAAAGGAGTAGACAAGTAGTGACAAGTTAAATTTTTTGAGTTACTATACAATGGAGTTCCAAATTTGAATGCTCTATACTGCCTGATGATACCCTTTTTTCCTCAGATAGAAGTGACAAGGAGATTTTGCCTGATTTCATCTATTAAGTTTGCGAGCATTCTTAGTTTTGATGGGCAGTTCAGCCAGTTTTGTGCACTTCTTTTGCATGCGTCTTGGTTTTGTGTTCTCTCAGATTTTCTATTTTTGGGTATAAATTTATGCATTTGCTAAATAGCCTCACAGTTATTTAACCTCTGTTCCTGTTGTTTCTCCTTTCTGTTATGGCTTTATGTCATCTTAGTGGGTATGTGTCGCTGATTTTTTGGAATCTCTGCAATTTTAGGTAGTTCATTTTTGGTGTACTTCACGTTTTATCCCATGGCAGCTGCAGTTTGTGCCGCTCAGGCTCATGTATTCAGTTGGTGTTCTGTTTGGTGTCATTGTTACTTAATTATGGTAAAAGGGATGTGCTGAGGTTCTGTGTGAAATCAACAACTACTGTGCAGGAGAGTTACGAGATTTTTCTCCTTCTCATCAAAATAAATTCTGAATTCAAAGAAGATGTGGTATATTGTCTTTTAATTATTCTTCTACTCTCTGCCTTTAGATCCCTTTGTATAAGTTCTTATTCCTGATTTTGCATGATGGTGATAATGAATACAGAATGATTGTATGAACTTCAATTATCAAGGGAAATTTCAACTGAAAACCTGTATGAAGATTTTGAATTATAGTTGCTGAGGAGTGATGTCTTTTAAGGAATGCTAACTTTGCTTCAATTTAGTTGGAACTCTGGGATATTTGTCAGATAGTTTCTTTTAAAAAAAGTTCTAGCATGTTTGTTAATGTTAAGAGTCCCACATTGTTGAAAAAATAAGAGAGAATATATGGGTTTATAAGGCCATGAGTTAGACCAGCTAATTGGTTGGATTCAATCTTTTAGTGTGGTTTGGACTTCTAAAAATATTGAACACCAAAGTTGCGTATAATGAGTTTGTTTTTTTAATGACTTGTTGGTAGGGTGATGCATTTTGGGGCCGAGTTATTTTTGCAGAACCAAGAAGAAGCAAGATGAGCCAGGAGCGGGAAAGTTGTTGTAGAAGATTTGGAAAGCTTCTTAATTGGAAGAGATTCTTTTTTAAAAAATTATTGCATTGCTTTATCTATTATTTCATTGTTTAGTAAGTTGGAAATTTTAACAGGTTATAACTTATTCGCCCGATTTTAGTCATTCTATAAGTTGTGTTTTACCCCATAGAAAAGGGAACTAGTTTCAATGGAAGGCAAGTAGACTTTCATCCCAGCAAAGGGGCTAGGGAGTTTCAGGGCCTCAAGAAAACTCGGTTTGGTTCATCGTTCATTGGTTTTTTTTTTTTTTTTTTTTTTTTTTTTTTTTTTTTTTGCCTGTGACTATAGTCCATAACATAGGGTTGTCCTGCATTATCTAAATTGCATGGCTTGCTGTGTTTGTTAATCATCTGCAAATGTGTTTGTCATGATAGCAACTAAGGTCTAAGGCTGCAGGATCATCTTCTCAGTGCATGGATAGTAGCTTAGTTTATAATCATGGATCAACTGGCTGTGAGGCCATTAAAGATATATACATACTTGAATTTCTTTACATTTTTCTGTTTCCTCTCAATGGTAATTGGTAGCAGAATTCTCCTGCGATGAAGAAGTATCAGGCAGGACATTTTGAGATTCCAAAATATATAAAAGGAATTTAAATATTGCCCTTTTTATTTGTGGGGTGATGAGAGAAACCTACAGTCGTTGGGTAAACCTTGTCTTGTGACTCGCTGATTGGTTCAAACTAAGAAGGCTGAGATTCGAACTTGTGACCTTGTAGTTGCAAGTTTATATCCTTGGTTGTGCATTAAAAAGAAATCTACATGTACATAAAGTCATTGTTTTATAAAGAGTTAATTACCGAAATGGTCCCTTGACTATAGCGAAATTACCAATTTAGTACTTGACTATTTTTTTGGTCAATTAAGTCCCTCAACTTAAAATTTTTAACTAATTTGGTCCTCCGTTTGTTTGACCGTTAGTCAACCGTTAACTTGGGACCAAATTGGTAATTGTGTTATAGTCAAGGGACCATTTCGGTAATTAACTTTAGGGGTGGACAATTTGGTTCGATTTTCCTGAACTAAACCGTACCGAACAACCGAACGGTATTGGATTCTCGTATACCGAACGGTTTGATAAAAAACAAAACCGAATACCGTTTGATTTTTTTAAAAAAATATAATAGTAATAGTAATAATAGTATACCGAACGGTTTGATAAAAAACAAAGCCGAGTACCGTTTGATTTTTTTAAAAAAATATAATAGTAATACTTAATAGTAATAGTAATAGTAATAATAAATCAAACCGAACCGAATACCGTTCGGTATACAAGAATCCAATATCGTTCGGTTGTTCGATATATTACCGAACCGAACTAGTTCGGTTTAGTACGGTTCGTTTCGAGAAAACTGAACCGAGTTGCCCACCCCTAAAGTTAATTATCGAAATGGTCCCTTGACTATAGTGAAATTACCAAATTGGTCCCAAGTTAACGGTTGACTAACGGTCAAACAAATTGAGGACCAAATTGGTTAAAATTTTTAAAGTTGAAGGACTTAATTGGTCAAAAAAATAGTCAAGGACTAAATTAATAATTTCGCTATAGTTAAGGGACCATTTCAGTAATTAACTCTTTTATAAATACATAAATTTGATTCATAGAAGTCACATACTATAGGTATATAAATTCACTATTGTAAGTATTATGGATCATGGTTCCACAATGTGAACCACTAATTAATATTTATTTTTAATATTTCGAAGAAAGATTATTTTTAATGTACTGAAGATTTATTTTTAGATAGCATACTTAAAAATAACATTAAATATATTAAAAATGAACATTCATTATACTACAAAATGAACTTTTACTATACTAATAATGAATATTATGTTAATGGTCTATATTGTAAGGTGAATTATGATTCATGGTATAATGATGGCCCAATTTGTACCAATAATCATTTACACATTTTAATTTTTAAACACTTTGATATAAAATGAGGTAACTTTATCTATACATGTCCTTCATATGGTAAGTCTTGAGTAGTATAATTTGATTTTAGAATATGAATAAACTCAAATCAATTTTTGTATAAAAATCCTAACAAGTTAATTCTTCATTTTCTTCAAATGTACTAACAAATGTCAAGAATTTTGACTCCATTTTTTACTAACTTCACAAAATTCTAAAAGTCTTTGTCCTACAAAATCACAAAGGAGTTAATTTATTTGCATCCTTGTGCATAACAGACGTTCTACATTGGGGTATGTCTTTATTTTTGGTGGTGATTTTGTTTGTTGTAGGTCATCAATTCAGTCTGTTGTAGCATTGTCTACAACTGAAGCAAAATACATGATTATGACTGAGGTAGCTAAAGTGGCTTTTTGACTTTCAGGTTTGATTAAAGAATTGGGTATTGAACAAGGTAGAGTTTAGTTACATTGTGATAGCCAAGTGTCATCTTTTTAGCTAAAAATCAAGTATATCATGCCATAACCAAGAATATTGATGTAAGGTTTCATAAGGTTAGAGAGTTGGTTACTTTTGGTGAGATTTTATTGTAGAAAATTCATACCAATGACAATGCAGCGGACATGTTGACAAAGGTAGCAACCACTGACAAGTTCAAACATTGTTTGGACTTGTTGGGTGTTTCCAGATGCTATTTGAGCATGATTACCCCGATCCATAGTGCATTGGTATTTTTGTAGTTGTTCATGTTTAGAGTTGCATATAAATATGATACTTGTAACCCTCCTCAATCCCGTGGATGTAGACACATTACCGAACTACGTAAATCTCGCCTTCTCTACTTTCTGCCATTATTATTGTTTCTTGTTCTTGTTATCTCAACAAGTTCTATGACAAACAAATGAGAAGAGGGGGAGTAATTTGCAGTGGAATATAGATGGTTAATGACTTCAAAACAACCACACTTTATCTAGCTATTGCAGTTCAATGCAAGCTTATTGAAAGCCATCTAGAACTTCTATATAAATGCAGGCCAGCATTCAGTAAACTCCTAGGATGGTGTTAATGGAAGATGCAAGATTTGAAGACTGTTCTATTCCATGTATAAGTGGCTTACTTGGATGCGAAAATCGCTTCTAAATCTTTGTACAATCCTCTTGGTTTTGTCTTGAAATCTGCTGAAGAATCATCCACAGATGAGCTCCCACTCCTCTTTGTGTTCCAGACGTAATCACTCCATCTCGTCCTGCTGGTCGAGGGATCAGCCGGGCTTCCTTCTCTGCTGAAGCTCGACTTTGCTAGCTCCCGTATTTGTCTTAGCCACGACTTCTCGCCCGAGTTTCTAGTATCTGTACTCCTGCTTTTATCGAGAGTAGAAGGCGTGGTGGTGGTTCCCGTGCTCTCGCCTTCCCCGCCCCTCTTAAACAACGAGCATTTCGTGTCGAGCTTTTTGATGAGTCTTTGAGGAAAGAAGAACAGAAGGAACCCTATGGATGCTGCTTTAAGGCCTAGACAGAAAGAGTTCTCAGCAGGGTCTAACCGCTTTATCTGCGTGTATAAAGCGTACCATTCGTTTGCCGTTTCTGCTAACAACGCGATTATGCATAGCCCGAGCATGAAGATCCCGATTCTCGTCTCGTCTTTGGCTGAGAATTCCCACTCCAAGAGGACAATGCACATAGCGAAAATGGCAACTTCACTGGTGACTGATAGGATCTCAACTAGCTGCACTTTCTTCTTTATGAAAGGCTTCTTAAGCACCATGAAGAAGAGCTGGAAGGCCGCGAGGGAAAGCATGAGGATCGTGGGCGTCTTAGACGACCAGTTCTTTAAATAGGCGCTCGCCACGATCCCGAGAGCCACGCGTTTTGCAGTGTCGAGGAACGTGTAGTATATCCTCAGGATCCCGAAGAGCTTCTGGATGAAAGGAGCCTCAGCGTCTTCTGTTTCGTCGTCCGATGCAATGATTCTGTCCCGACGCTTGCTGAGATTCCCCCCTCCCGCAATCTGAGACAACATGTACTTTGGCGGTCCCCTTAGATCCTCGAACAAAGGACCGAAAACGGTTAGATACGTGGAATCGCGCTCCTCTTTCCATGTCCACTGGCCTCGTTTTCCAGGGCCTAAGGTTACTCTAACTAGTTCTTGATACCAGTGAAATTTCTGCCCTTCTTGATGAACCTCCTTGTATTGAAGTAGCTTCCCGCAAGTTATACCCACCGAGAGGAACAAGAACAAGCCGAGCAGCAGAAATGATACTATGCCCAGTAGCAGAATGCCAACGATTATACCCGAAGACTCTCCACCTAGAATAGTACAATATCGATGCCACAATTAGTCTCGAGTCGTTATTCTCTATATCTACTTGGAGCCCTTTTTGGCATTTGTTTTTGTCTATCAATTGGCATGAAAATGGATACATCGAACAAAAGAGTTTAGTTAATCAACAAACGAGACGGGAATTGAAATACCTTTGATTAGAGCTACCGAGGATTTGCAAACACCGGGTAGTGCAAGACTTAGAAGAAAAATCTCGAGCCTTGGAAATATCAAAGCCCCATAGCTCCACTTCTTTTTCGTGTCCTTTCGGAATTTTAGAACGCAAAGGAGCAAAGCATGAAGCAAGAGCAAGCCGCCAAAAATTAAAGCTAACCAAAACATCGTTCTATCGAACTCCCTCCATCTGAAAGAATAGAGACGAGTTATAGCTATTTCAGATGACAAACATTTTAATAATCGAACTGCAAAAAATACCCGTTTGAATTTTGTGGATCCCAGATGAACTCAGCTTCGGGCAAGACATTGTGGCTCTGCTAGAGAGAAACGAAAACGATTCCTGTCAGAGGAAACAAAAGGGAAAGAACCTAGGTTTTTGTAAACATAATGTTTTCTAACCTCAAATACTGATCCATATTCTATAGGGGTTAACGGTAACCCATAAACCGTTGGACCAACGCCCACGTGTTCTAGGTCTGGTTTAACACCACGAAAAAGTCCAGAATCATGTATTCTCGAACTATATGAATCACCCGATGGAGAACTCGATCCCACCATGAACTGCTGCATTTCCCCGGTTTCCCACGGGAGGTTAAAATAGGGAACACTCCACTGCAGGCCTCTCGCAAATTCATAGAATTCAACTGGCAAGACAACCGGTAACCACCTTGACATTGCAAAAATCTGTATGTGGCTTGCCATTCTCTGTCTCGAAAGACCAAATGATAAAATATGAGTATTCTCGATAATAGACATCGAGGATCTAACAGTAAATGTATCGACATTACATTCATTGAGATCGTGTCATCTATATATATAAAATGCTACTACTAATAGAACCTAGCTTTCAAATCATATCAGGACGAGACATAATTGCTTTATTTCTAATAGAAGTTACGAGAGAATAGGTACTTACGAAAACACTTCTTGTGGGTTCAGACGTCAAAAGTGAAGTTGGTCTCGAGAATGCACCAATAGACTGAAGGCTAGCAGTCGAAACGGTGAGAAGCCCCGCAACAAAAGCTGTCACTGCAAAAGCGGTGGTTGCAAAGATTGAAAGAACCCGGGATATCATGGGTACAGAATCTGTAAAAAGATATATTCACCGAGTTAGAGAACCATAATACAACAACAAAAGCTGGGTGGCACAATATAAACCGTTAGATATAGACGTTACAGTGCTTCAGTTGGAGAATATTTGATGGTAGGTTCCTATTTCCCGCAACATCCTCTGTAACATTCTCGGGCACGCTGATAGATACTAAATCACCATCCGCTTGCAAAAAAAGACCATACGTGCTCCGACTTATTTCCTGAAAGCTGGGGAAAAACGAGTCACTATTTCACTAAACTATTAAATTTGTAACAAACCCAAAGGGTAACTCAAGTGGCAAATGACCTGCTTCGTGGGGACGATCCCGGGAATCAAAATCCCGTGTGAAATACTCGAAACTGCTTACCTTTTAACTTGTCCACCGCTGATAGATATCAAAGATGAATTAAATCCAAAGACGGGCTTGATAAAGTTTATCACAATAGGAATCTGCTTTTCACTAGTCCTCATCTTAGATGTCGTGCTCAACCTTACAGTAGGTCGTTGAGTATCTGAAGGCCCCAAAAAAAATATTTCAGGTCTCCAAATTATGATAAGACAACAGAAATTAATTAGAGGTTTTTCACGAGGCCATAATACACACCATATAGAAAAGTAACCGGGGCAACATAAGAAACCGGGGTTCCCTGTCTGCTTATTACCGAGTTTGAATCAAAGCTCACTGTGAGTATGGCCGTCTCGGATATATCTTTTAGCTAAAACGGTGGAAAACAATAAGACAACAGCAATATACCTTATAATATTCTAGTAAATACAAAACGCTAATAAAGAACATTATATTACCTCAAAACCAAATCTACGCTTTCCAAGGCTTTTCCCGTTAATAGGTGTAAGTGATCCTTCACTCGCGTTAAGAGAACCCAAAATTTGAGTAGACGAGTTAACTACTGGTTCGGTGAAGTATAAATACACCTTAAGCTTGTTTGCATTATTAGTTGCGAGTACCGTCCTAGTTTTTGCATTAATTTCGAGTAGCCTTTCCGGTATGTGAGTTCTCAAGTTCACCAAAACACTTCTTCTATCTATACCAAACATCATATGTAAAACATCATAGTTTGATAGACAATATAACGAAAAAAACAACATTTGAAAAATTCTATGCAACTTAAAGAAAATTGACTAACCATAATGTACAACTAAAGTTGAATTTTCTGTCCTCGTAAATTTGTTTCCAGCAGCGTCTGTACAGAAACTTTTACCCGTCACTATGGTCACCTTTCCAAATTGAGAACTTGTCGGCAAACTCACAACAATAGAAAATGTGAGGTTCGGGTGAATGACACGAAGTGTACTTGGCAAAACTTGGCCCGAACCATAGACAATAAGCTACAGAAAAGAACACTATGAATAGTAATACCACTTGCTTTAGCGATATACAGAACTTTTAGATACTAAATTGTGTATAACAAGACTTACATTGCACGAATTTACAGAGGGGCATCCAAAACCGCAAGGTTCGGTGAAGGATATATTTACGGTAATATTTGAAGCATTTGTAAAAGATGTTGGGGCCATAAGGTAAGCTGTAGGGGGAACTGTGTCTGAAAACACAAAAAAAAAGACATCAATAAAGGCATAGAGCGATCACGATCCATAGAATATTAAAAGGTGTATCAATTGAATATAGATCGAAAAACAGCTGCTCAACCAACCAACTGTCCAGTTGTGGCTAGCGCACCCAACGCCACGAGACCCATTCGTGCAAGCTTCAAAGGTATGAAATCCATCCTGCAATGCTGCATAAGAAACCATCCCGCCATGACAATCCGAAGGTACGTGGTCATCCAGCTGCACTCAACACAAAACTTTTAATAAAAAATATGAAATTTCACAGCATGCCTTACAAGGAAAACTTATTTAGACATAAAACTTTTAATAGAAAAGCACTTTTGCTCTTGTGCTCATTACTATTGTTGGGCGGAGGCCAGTAAAGGGCCAAGTTCAGCACCCTGCCTCTCGAAAATGTGACGGTATATAAGGAAATAACGTTGTGTCTTCGCTGTTAGCTATAACTTTTGGCGTAGTGGTAACCGTTTGATCCTAACAACTGCTCTTACAAAATCAACATTCTACAATACAGTGTACCATATCTTTCACTTAAAACAGTGTGAAAAAATTCACAAGCAATACAATTGATTATGCAATTCATGTTGGGGATAAGCCAGAATATATAGGAAACTGCTACTGATTTCCAGTTCTTCGTGCACACAAAATTAGCAAAGGTGGAAGTTTATCTAAGCAATGCAAAGTAGGGAAGTCCAATTATCACTGGAAACCTCAAATTCAAAGGCAATACAAGAAAAATTAGAAAAAAAAAAAAAAACATTTAATGAAATTTCACAGAGACAGATACATATATATATCCTGCATGAAGATTCAGAAGATGACCTTGCAAGTTGTGGGACAATCTTTACAAACATCACTGTTGTTGCCTCCAACCAAGACTTGAAAAACAAATTTGGTTGAATTTTGATTTGAAAAGGGTGAAGGGGTCTTCAAGAACCTAAGAGAGACCTCGGAAGCAGCATTAGGTTGAGCTCTCAGACTCAAAACAAGACAAACCCAGCAATGCAGAACCAACCATGAACTCTTGCTAAAAAATCCCATTTCAGCAAAAAATGGGATTTTTACATGTCTCAATTTTCAACCAAATTTGCTCTTAGCTTGCATGGAGGTGTGGGATATGATTTGGAGAAATGGGATTTTAGTGGCTGGTGAAGGCTGTGAGAGGATATAAGACATGAAACTGATAGTGCAACGCAGTGTGTGCTAATTAATGAAGATAAGAGAGCATAAAAAATGAAGAGAGGTGATAGGGACATTCATTGATGACAGGCCTATGAATGAGAGATGATTTTCTGTGCGTTTGAAAAGTTGTATTTATTTTGATGTGGTCCATGTGGGAGTTGATAGATTGAAACATATATGTCCAGGAGTAAGAAGGATGGCAGTGAGATGAGTACACTACACACTCTGACACATTTGACAATATTTAATTTCAAACCTAGTTAATTACCTATTTCAATTATTATTAAACTTTTACTTGTATGTTGTAATTGTTGGACGGAGACGGGTAATGCGCTAAGTCTAGTAATTAGTGGTTAGGAGATTGTTGGATCGAGGTCGTGGCTGCGCGTCAGCTAGAGAGTGGGGATTGGTGAGAGGATTTCAGATAATCGCGAAATGGAGTAGGTCACGGTCTGAATTTTGCGTTAGAGAATGACAGAGAGAACCACGGGATCCATTAGGGTTCGGTGGGTGCAGACGAAGAGCCCACCGAAGCCGGAGGCAGCCGTCACCGCCGGATGCGGCGGCTTGCCTTTCATTATAACTTTGCCTCCTAACAACGGAGCTATGATAGGAATGATCCATATGGGGAGAAGTAGCCCTTGTTGTGGTGGTTTGCCTTTTAGCAGCGCCGTCCCCGGTGTCGGTCGCTTTGCCAGGTGGCCGTCGTGGAAGAATCTTCATCCCTCTTCTTAGTTGGCGACATCAGTTCTGGCGTGGATGTAAACAGAGTGGTTAAAATAAAAAAAACGGTGTAGATTACTTTGTTCTCATCACGGTCAGGTTCTAGCTGAGAACAAAGTGGCCAAGATCATCTGCACTAGCAATGTTCCAATTTTGAACAAAGTGGCCAGTGATGAAGATTGGAAATGACAAAAATGCCCACGCTAAATCGGAGTTATTACCGGTTTCTCGACGGAACATGGCCGGAGGGAGTTATTTGACCAACATTAAATTAATTAGAGGACCAAATTAGATGAATATGGAATTGAGGGACTACATTGAGTTCACTAACAATTGAAGGGCCAAATCATTGATTCCCCATTTACTTATATATAAGTACAATTATACTGCTTTAGTTTTAAATTTCTACACATTTGCAATTACTTTACTTTTTTAATGCATCTAAAACCATTAATTTAAAATAACCAGCTTGGTTGGCGTAAGTGGCCGTGCACTCTTGTCCCATAAGAGAGGTTGGGAATTCGAAGCCCTTCTCGTATAGAAAAGCTAATCTGGCCTGGCTAGTGCTTTGTCCCTTAATTGGGCCGGCCTGGTGCGAACGAGAATTAGTCTAAGTATGGTACGGGCTTAAACGTGCCCCTACAATTAAGGCATGCTCAGGACACCTCGTAGTCTGAGAAAAAAACCATTAATTTAATATGATATATGATTATATAATATAATTCTTAATTTTTAGTACACCAATTATTGAGGTCTACTTAGCACAAACATGATAAATTTTACTATACCCTAACTAATGAAACCTAACCAATTTTAGTATATGAGATTCTAGTCTACCCTAACTAATGAAACCTGTGTCTGACCAAAAAATTTTACACCAACTAACATATATATGTTCTTACATTACCTTTTGTACCTTCATTCTGAGCCAGTAACATGCAATGCACTCATTAATCACATGAAGGGACAGCTATTCTATTCTTCAAAGGATATGGTAGATAAATGATAACCAATTCTATACACAGATCTCTTCAGTATTAATTTATTTTCCACTTATATTCTTAATTAATTAATAATCGAGAGCGATGGCCGATGGTATAACAATAAGAAAGTTTTAAGCGAAAATATTATTTATATTTTTGAGAGTGTATATATTATTTGTCTTATGACCCTTTTGTCACATTTGAATCTAATAATAGATCAATGTGTTAGGGAATAGAACCTCATCTTCCATGTTGAGCATATAATATATAGAAACATAAATGTGCAGTCCAACTATTAGTTTAAACTTTTAGTTGAGATGAAACACATGTTTTAATTTGGTATCAGAGCTAGGGCTGGACACTTCGATCTTCGGTTCGATATTTTTCGGTCTTGGTTTCGATTTCAGTTTTAGAAAAGTTGAACCATTCGGTTTAACATTATAGTTCGGTTCGGTTTCAATCGGTTTGGTTTCGGTTCGGATTTAATTCGGTTCGGTTTAAGACTTTACGAGAATTACAATCATCAAATTTCAACATTTCATAATTTTCCAAACATACTACCAAACAATACCTATTCACATAATCCACATCTAAACTATAAACGTTATATAACAAAATAATAATTCAAAGTTTAAACATACTACTAAATAGTAAATACTAACATCACATACTAATAGCAATCTAATTACCAAAACATCATATACTTTGAAATTAGAATCCAAAGTTCAAAGTTCAAACATTACAAACATGAATCACGTAGTTCAAACTTCAAATCCAATGTTTAAAGAGTACAAACATGAAACATCAAATAAAAATGTTCAGTTGGAATACTTTTATTGATATGATGAATAATCATCTATCTGTATATTTGATATTAAAAGAACAAGTGTCAATTACTATATAGTTAATTTTTGGACACAACTAGTGCACTCGAAATATATTCCAGTACTAGAAAATAATTATAATGCACTGGAAATCAAAATTATAATGCACTGGAAATCAAAATTATAATGACTGTAAAACACATTAAATTTATAGAAAAACATGAAACTAAGGAAAATACTGAATATTGTAAATATAACTCAAGTTATATATAATTGTGAGGTAAAGAACAATTGCGACAAACAACAAAAGTGCAATGTAGAAACAAGCTATAAAGAAATCAAATAAAAAATTTAAAGTTTGGTACCAGTAAGAATGAGAACTGAACAGCGGAGCAAGCATCAAAGAACTTGGATTTATTTCTTTTATTATTATTATTATTATTATTATTATTATTATTATTATTATTATTATTTATTAAAAAAATTATATAGCATTCAGTTCAATTCGGTTTTTGCCAAACCGTTCAGTTTTGGTTCGGTTCGATACTAAACCATTCGGGTTACAAAACCCCGAACCATTCGGTTTTCTATTACTAGTTCAGTTCAGTTCGGTTCGGTTTAAGTGCCCATCCCTAATCAGAGCCATGGAACACATGCTTCAATTTTCCACAAATAAGTGTAGAACCCACTATTAGCTTAGACTTTTAGTTGAAATGGAGCACATGCTTCAATTTTCCACAAATAAGTGTAGAACAATTAAGTTGATCTAAACTTGTTTATCTTAATATTTTGCCTATTATTAGTCACAAAGCATAGTTTATTTGATGTACAATCTCATTTAGTAGTTATAAATTTCGCTCATCATAAAAAAAAATTAAATTAAATTAAATCGACATAAAAACAAACCATAAATTCGATCACTTCTGTGGACTGAGTAGAAGAACACATTAAATCCATGAAATAGTATCCCACTGTAGTTTGCGGCACGTACACACTCAGTGTTGGGTCCAGCATGTTTTGTATACATGCCCTACAAATTAAATGTTCATTATAATTATAAATAATGTTCATTATGCCCACGTACAAGGTATTGCTTCAATCATAACAAATGTTCTTCACGAGTACGGGTATGTAAGAATCCAGTTGTTATAACATGGATCAGGGTTCACCTTGTAAGGTGAACTCGTGTCTAAAATACACAATTTACATACTGAATGTTTATAATTTAAATACACAATTTACATACTAAATGTTCATAATTTATCTTTTATAAAATTGTAAACATTTGGTATCACGATTGTGGCAAGAATCAATCTTTTTTTTTTTTTTTTTTTTTACCTCAGCTCAATTATAGTACCATTTTCACTATTCCTTTTTCATTATTAATTTGATCAAATTTTAAATCAACCAAGTTTAGTTCAAAATATTTCACATATACATTTAATTCTATTTTTAACTCTTAACTGTTATGACATTTTATACTAGTCACTAGTCATATTTTTTTATTTTATTTTTTTGAATGAACAAATTGTAATTCTACTCTTTACTTCTCTCTCTCTCTCCCTTGATCATTTAAACTTCTGCTTTTGTACGAGATGTGTTGTTTTTACCTAATCTTGTCCCTACCTAAACATAATCATAGACATCTTAGAACCAGACCTGTTGGGTGCTTTCGTTAGCTTAATTTTGATGTGGTCCTGTTTCCTTCCCTGAATATTGTCGAGTATGGCATGATTATTTGAAATAACTGGGTTGTAGGAGTGAATAAGTTGATAAATCAATTTATATATAAAAATATAAATAGAATAACAAGTTTAGAATTTTAGAAAATAATCTTAAACAGTCAACGGTACAAAACAACATATATATATATATATATATATATATATATATATATATATATATATATATATATATATTCACTTTTTTTAGAAAATAATATTTAAGTATCCATTACTATATAAATTTCTAACAAAAAGCGTGAGAAGAGGCACCATTGCCCACATTGAGGTGATATATATACATTTACTGATTTACTTTATTAATTTTTTTTGGGGGGTATTGAATTTCTTTTGTGATAATTGATTATTCTACTGTCATTGTAGTGCATACTAGATTCTAGTTTGTGCAAAATTAGAATTCCATGAAGCTTTAAGAAAGCTTTATGAAGTTATATGTTCAATGTACATGCATATATCACACAATATATATAATAGATTGTGGTGGGAATTAGGGGGAGAACATGCGTATATGGCAGGGGGTATGGAAGCTAGCTAGCTTAGCTTAGGTTGAAGAAATAGATAATGTTTTTCTGGCCATGCTTTAAGGTTTGGTCCACCATATATGAAGCCAAACAATTCTAGCTAGGCTTTTTACCATCATTCGACAAAAGATAAGTCCAACTTCTCGCCCCATCCTCTTCGATACTCGAATTGAAGACAGCCAAATCGAGATGGAATGCGATATGAAAATGAGACCTGAAGAAATATTCTACTCTCTTCTCTTCATTGATTGGGTTGGTGCTGGAGTGGGGCTGCATATATGGGTTTATGCATGTGATTGGCCTCACACAAATCTGGTTTACAAAACTTTAATATCATTATTTTTTAAAATAAATCTATTTCCACTACTACTAGCTTTAATTTGGAATATAATTTTTATTCTTTTAATTTTCATTCCACAAATTGTTGTTGGACATCGACCGGGTTGGTCGGGTTCAGCCCATGTTCAACTCGAAATGTAGCGTTGTGACATACCATAAAAGGATGTGATTAAATGGTTAATGTCTATCAGATAGTTAAAGAATTCTGTGGTTAAGCGTGCTTGACTTACAGCAGTCACAAGAGAGAAGTAAGCATAATACAATGCTGAGATCCATCATAAACAACAATTTTAAGGGTTAAATTCCAATCTCTCAAGCAACATTAGGTATACACCAAGTAAAAGCTTAATTCAATTTATAGCACCATCCTGAAATAAGTCATTTGAAGTTGTAATTACCTGAAAGGAGATATTTTTGTCTTAATACATACAAAAATTCAAATCAACAGTTGTCACTTGCACACAGAATTCTTTGTCTAACAAACAGATATATATATATATATATATATATATATATATATATATATAATCTTGAATTCTTGATGTGAGTATATGCTGAAATGCAGTGCCCATATTCAACAAATCTGAGTTTGAGAAGTCAATTATGGGCAGTTAAATAATGTTACCTTCTGGCTTCCATATGTGAAGGAGCCGGTCATAGAACGAGCATGTAGCTATAGCCGTATTCTTCCCTTTTCCTTCCCCTCTTTGCCAGTCTGCTCCGTATGCAAGCGATGTGTGTTTCTTGTATGTTTCAATTACTTCGGGTTCATCCCCTTTTACATTAACAACTGCAAAACCGTTGTGCATACAAGCTGTCAAGACTATGCGAGGTACAACGGGATGATACTTGATTCTCCAAACTCCACCGTGTAAGGATATTGATCTCTCGTTTACAGGTCTCGATATTGATCTCACATCCCATATCCTTAGATGTTCATCGTAGCTACCCGTGAGTAAGGTATTAGGATCGCTTGGGTTTTTCGTGATGCAACAGACGCCCATCGTGTGCACTTTCGTATTCTGGAACACCAACTTAGACGGATCATCTCGCGAATCCCAGCAACTGAATTTGCAGTCATCTGAGCCGGTGTACACAAGTTGTGGTTGATGAATGTCAAAGGTGGCGGCCCAAACTTCAAAGTCGTGTGCTTTCCATTCTTGGGTTCTTAGTTGAGACTCGTGTAGTGAAAGTATCGAGACTGAACCATCTGATAGGCCCACTGCGATGGATGAAGCCGAAGGGTTCCAGTCTAAGCACAAGCACATAGAGGAACTGATATGATCATGAGAGATCTCTTGCAGATGATTCCCTGCAAGAATTGGATTTTCTTTACATATATTTTCATGGAAGCACTTTGTTTTTTGAAAACAAATGGACATTTTCTAAACAATATAGTTATAGTACATAAAAATTGCAGGATTCATATAACTAAAAAACGAAAACTTTTCACAATACTTGAAATAATAAAAAAGGAAAGGAGAACTATGGTTTTTACAATCACTTAGGACGGTGTAGCACTACTGCTCATCTTTATGTAGGTGCCAACTCTACTAATTTCATCAGCAAAAAGAGAATACAAAACACGAATTAGAGAGTTCTTGCATAGTGAGCATACACTGGGAAGAATCAGGAAGCATACCGTTGAAAATTTAGTGTGCTTGCAACTCAATTCAAATCCCCACCCAAAAAGAGGACCCATAATTAAACACAGGAAAAATGGAGGAAGCCATGAATCTATTCACAAAAATTCACCAATCACTCATTCAAAAAATTCCAAACAAGACTTACCAAATTGCTAATCATCAATACAGATGCTTGCACATTCTTGATTTTCATTACATGAAACTGACATTATTAGATTGCTAATGTTAGGAACTTTCTTGTTTCATTTCAACTTCCTTTAGAATGGTTGCTATTTAACATCATACTCTAGCAGTCATAAGAAGTCTCACAAGTCTAGACCTCTCTTAAGAAATCTCACAGCTTTAATGGCTACTTCAAAAGTCAATCTCATCAATGCATTTATTAACTTATTTAGCAGATAACACAACAGTTTCCATGAATCCAGAATATATCATTGTTTTAAATGTTTTTTCTCAACATGAATGCATGACAATTACTAGAAAATCAATGCTATTGCTATGTTTATTTTTTTTGATACACTAACTAATCCTAAGCCCCCAGAACCCCTGTTCAAGAGTCCTGGAGGAGATAAATCGCGAGTCGCCCAATCAGTCAATGTCGTTCTTTGCTCACAAGGGATCCATATCCACACTTCCACCAACTCGGGGAATGCTAAACCATTGATCCATTGTTCTGTTTACTGAATTTAGTTTGACAATTAAATTTAAGAACACTATAATATTAAAAATTACTCTCTTTTATCCTCTACCTCCAACCCTCTATTGGCCAGGATACAAGTTAAAAATTGATTACTTCAATCAAATATATTTCACAAGTAATAATCATGAGAAGAGAAACCGAAGCATACCTTGGACCTCTGATTCGTCAGAAGAACTTTCAAGCCTGTGAATTCGCACATAACCTTCAGCATCAGCTTGAGCAAGCAAAGGGCCTACAGGGCTCCACTTTATATCGAAAATACCCGGTGTTTCCACTCTGTGCAATAACTCGAGACGACCCTCTTCAGCGTTGACATCAAAGAGGGATATGCTACCGGAACGACTCGGATTATCTCCCTCCTGCAGCGTGTACGTGGAGGCCGCCAAGACATGGTGGAAAGACTCGTGTGGACAGAATTCTACTGCATCCGCATTGCCGTCAAGATAGCAGTGTGCGGCTTCCATGCCTGAAATCAAGAGACGTGAGAATATGAATAGGCAGGACTTTAAACTCAGTTGGACAATTCGTCGAATAGGTTTTGGTCTTCTGGACCTTAATTCAGAACTTAGCTCCGAAACGTCAAAAATAGGGGTGAGCAAACGGTCAGTCGGTTAACCGACCACCGAAAAACTAAAAAACCGATGGCAATTTTTTACTATCCTAACCGACCGTCGGTTACCGAAAAACCGAACACTTAATGAATACATAATTGATACTAGTTGAGACAAACACAGTAACATAAATACATAATGTCCAAAATTTACAAACTTGAAACTCCAAAATAAATTTTCTCAAACACAATGATAAATCACAATATAATGTATGAAATACTCAAGAATTAATTCCAACAGCCTGTACATATTTGAAAATAATTTTCTAGAATTAACTATACAGTACAACTTGTAATCTTCTCAATTCTGTACTGTACAATTAATCAAATACTTCATAATTAATTTTCAAACACTATGAGAATTGGAATTATAATTTTAATGGCACCATATAAAATAGAATGTATGAAATATTGAAATCCCTTCTAATTTTAATATGTAAAAAAAAAAATTACATTGAGAGTTCGAGTTATAGCGAGAGTGAAGCAGAGTCGCTGAGGATGTGAAGACTGAGGTGTGAGGGAGTGACCGTGGAGTCGCGGACTGCCTGACCGAGTCACCGGAGTGTCGCCGACTCGCCGAGGTTGGAGGCCGGAGGGCGTGAGGCGCAGATGACCTTCGTCGCGGTAGCGTCGTCTGTGAGCTGTGGCTATGGAACTATAGTCCGTGGAAGACGAAGCGTGGCTGTGTGGAGTGTGGAGTGTGGAGTGTGGAGTGCGGAGAGTCTAGACATGGAGCGGAGAAGCCGAGAAGCAGGGCAAATTATATTATCCACCGCGGTGCATAATGGATTATGCACCGCGCGTCTTTTTTTTTAAATGAAAATAAATCGTGTTAGTTTCCGTCGTTTGGCACTCTTTTGCAAAAAGTAACTCTGTTATTCAGTGTCATTTTGTATACACTGTAGTTTCAGTTCAACACAACTACAGTTTCATTTCGATATAACTATAGCTACTTTAGACGTGGGAGGCTGTGTATTTGCTAGCTTCCAATTGGTCCAGTATGTAATTGATCTCCGTAGCAGCACATTCATATCAATATTGTGGATGACTCACATTGATTAGGTTTACTGTTCTGTTTTGGTCATTTTATTCTTCTGTAATGTCTCCTTTTGAATATGTGTTATTAGTCTCTTTCCTACTATTAGTTCTGTTGTATCTTTGGTATTTAGTTGTTAAACTCTTGTATAAATAGTTTCATTATTTTGTTAATAATTATAAACACAGCAGATTACTTCTCTATATGGTATCAAGAGCCATTTTTTTCTCCACTGAAATTACATGATCCTTCTCTTCTTCCTTCACACACCAATTTCTCAAATGACCACCACAACTCTCATTCCTACTGTTATCCATTTGAATGCTCTCACTCATTTTTCCCATCCGGTTAACCGAGTCAAATTTTCTAGTATGGCAGTGCCATGTAAAATCAACACTAATTGGTCATTATCTTTGTGGATACATTGACGGAACAACAAAAACACCAACCAAATTTTCTAATACGACAAACACCATCCCTACTCTAGAATACACTGCGTGGTATAGACAGGATCAAATCATAGTTGGTGTTCTCTTAGGAAGTTGCTCGGAGACCATTCAACCTCTAATCTCCTCAGTTGAAACTGCTTCTGAAGCTTGGTCACGGCTCTCGACTAGCTATGCTAGTGACTCACATGGACGTATTATCTATCTCAAATCCAAGTTAACCAACAATCCAAAAGGAAATAGAACCATTGCAGAATATTTAAGTGACATGCGCAAGATTTCGGATGCCTTAGCAGCTGCTCAAAGCCCAGTCAGTGAGAATGATCTTATTACTTATGTTCTCAACCAGTTAGGAGATGATTATGGGTCTATTGTTCCAGCCATCAGAGTGCAAAAGTCAGGACTTACCTATGGTGATCTCAACAACATTCTTTCTGATCATGAACGTGCGCTTAAGCAATTCGAAGAGCAACGTCAATCATTGTTGGTGGCTGCTAATGTCACACAAAAGCATAATTCATCAACCTACAACCGTGATGCCATGCAAAATAATCGTGATACATCGCAAAATCGTGGTCAAGGGAATTACAGATACAAGCGTGGAAATGGAAACAGATCCAATAATGGAGGTTATCGCCAAAATTTAATTTGTTGCTTTTGTAATTTTCAGGGCCATGAAACTAAATTCTGTAGGAAGCTTGCGAGATTCCTTCGTGACCACAATGTGTTCGAGGCTCCTCAATCTCAAACTTATGCCTCGGGACCTTCTATCAATTCTTCTGTAAGTGGTACGCCACCAACTCAGTAATGAATTTTTGATAGCGGAGCATCTCACCATGCAACAACTAGTCCTATGTCGTTGCCGACCTTCTTTGAGTACGGTGGACCTGACCAAGTGAACCTCGGTGATGGTAATTCTTTATCTATAACTCATATTGGTAGCACAATTTTACCCACTCCTTCTAGAGATCTTTCCCTTACCAATATTCTTTGTGTTCCAAAGTTACGTCGTAATCTAGTTTCGGTTGCCAAACTCTGTCAAATTAATAATGTTTCGGTTGAATTATTTCCATGTTCTTTTCGTGTCAAGGATCTTCACACGGGGGTGTGCCTAACGCAGGGAAAGAATATCAATGATGTTTACATCTCAGGACTGTTGCCTTCGCCTCAACTTCATCTTACCACCAAGTCTGATATTTCTGAGTGGCATCACCGTTTAGGCCACCCTTCCAATAAAACACTTGAGTATATTTTTAGATCAAATAATTTGAGTATTAAGCAGTCTAATTTTTGTAGTTTTAGTTGTGATTCATGTAGCTGTCACAAAAGTCATAAACTACCATTTTCTGAGAATTCCCTAAAAAGTTTCAAGCCACTTGAATTAATTTACACAGACGTCTGGAGTACGAAAGATGTTTCAGTAAATAGCTATTCATATTATGTCATATTTGTTGACTATTTTACGAAGTATATATGGTTGTATCCGCTCACATTGGTTAAGTTTACTGTTCTATTTTGGTCATTCTATTCTTCCGTAATACCTCCTTTTGAATAGGTGTTATTAGTCTCTTTCCTACTATTAGTTCTGCTGTATATTTGGTATTTAGTTGTTAAACTCTTGTATAAATAGTTTCATTATTTTTTTAATAAACACAACAAATTAATTCTCTATAATCCTAAGAGGAGCAGACGGCAAGTGGATGGGAGGCTTTTATGGTAGATCAAATTACGAAGACATTGCTGTAGTTGAAGCGGAAGCCATCGCGAAGGGCCTTGCCTGGGCATGGCAAATTGGCATTAGGGAGGTTCAAATCCAATCAGATGCCAAGAGGGTAATCCAGTGGATCACGAACGGCTCTACGTTAAGAGGACCAATTGGTGCGCACATTGAAGAAGTTAGACAATGGCTCAAGAGCAACTGGAAAGCGAACATCCGGACTGTATTCCGGGAGCAGAATGAGAGTGCGGATACTGCTGCTTCTCTTGGAATCATGATGAATGTGGAATGGAAAGAGTTTGAGAGGTGCCCTCCTGGTATGGAAGAGATAGTCGATCCCGAATGCATGCATGCAATTTGGTCGCGCAGTGGGAGTCATTAGCACTCCTGGGTCCCCCCCTCCACTTTGATCGAAAAAAAAGGTAGCCCTTTCCAAACATAGTCATTCCTAGAGCACCAAACACCCCAACATACCATGATGAATTTAGAAAGCATTTCACCATTCAATATTTTTATATAACCAAAATGTCATTCAATCACATTGTTATCGTATACTGGAAAAGTAAATTCCACACTTTCACCACCTCAGAACATTAAGCAAATATATGACATGTTGTTTATCCTCCCTCCCACATGTGGCAAATCAATGAACAAGGAATATGTTTGGAGATAAGTGTGTAGCACCCCACAAATATAAACAAAGTACTACGCATTTAACTTGGCGAGAATAGGTAAATGAAGACTTATAAAACTGCGAAAGCAATAAAGTCTAAGTCAGGGTGTTATGCCACACTTAGATTTACTAGTCTAATGTGTACATGCCAAAACTAAAACAAATCCAAAACATAGTACTAATATCAAAGGGTTTAACTACATCCCATCAAAACATCAAAGCATAGCTAACTAATCTAGGAGGCTACTCATCCAACTAAGCGCGCTCGAGAGGGTTCTTTACTCCATACCTGAAATCATTTTTAAATAGATTAGCGATAATGCTAAGTAACCCCACTCTAATGTGTAAAGATACGTATACATATACATTTTTATACTTTGAAATAGTTTTGAGACTTGGGAATACATAAGTATATCTCTAATCAACTCTAATTCAGTAAATCACAAGGAATGGAATCAAGACCAAACCATACAAGAGATATACTCAACAATACCACATCATACCACAAGGACATCAATAAAGACCAACTCAATCGAGACAACGATAACGAATCGAGTTCAAAAGGAAGGATAGAGCAATCATAGTAATCAGGCATGAATCAATTCTCAATGTAATCACACAATCAACAATAGTTTAGGGTTTCAAGTCCACAAGGGACACAATCAACAATCATACACCGCGGAGTCAACCTCAATGACTCGATACCAAAGTGGATCAGTGTGGAGGGCTCAACAAACAAATACCGCGGGGTCAAAAGACCAGATAGAGATGCGCGGGGTCAAAGACCCGGTTACACTTTTCGTGAGATCAAAGACCCGATTAAACTTTTCGCAGGGTCAAGGACCCGATTAAACTTTCCACAGGGTCAAAAGACCCGATTCAACTTTCCGCGGGGTCAAAAGACGTGATTCATATAAAATAACCATAATCTCGAATCCCAGTAAGGAATCCCCACAATGTCCACCGTACCAGCTCAATCATCACAACAAGGGTCAAATACACAAGGAATCTTAAGATACAAAACAAGGAATAGATTCCACAAGAAATGTATACAACCACGAATAAGCTCAATAATAGCTCAAATCAAGGAATTCTTAAGGATATGATACAACAAAGGTACAAAGCTCACAACGACAATTCAATGTCAATGGATATCAAGAAAGAGATACAAGAAAGGTATTCCAAAGGCAATAGCTCGATATCAAAGATTACAACGAAATGCCACAACGAATAGATAGGCCCAAGTTATCAACTAAATCAAGAATCAAGCAAAGACTATTGTAAGGAATCATACTAGCATCAAGGAACAACATTACTAGTACACAAGCCAAAGAATAATCACAAGGGTTCATATGAACATCATAGACTTCATTAATAATCCAACAAATATCAATATTGGATCTTAACCACGATTCAAGACTCACAACCTAACCATAGGGTTCATAATACACCGCTCTAGACTTACGTAACATCAATAAATACTCGGAAATACACGGGAGACAACAAGTCAAGAAGCCAAACAAAACCTGTAACACCCCTAAATTTTAAAACTTTCAAAACTTATAATAGGAAGGTATTTCTATTATTAAATCCCAAAACAGAGCATACTAAACATAAGAGTTTGAGGTGCTATGCCACATCTGAGCTGGAGGACTCAGATGCACAGGCTATACTAACTAAATATCCTCAAAGCAATGTCAATACATCATCATAGCACGCAGGCCGAAAGGAAAACTATCTATCTAAGCCTCGGTCCTCTAGCGCGCTCCGGAGTTACTCATCTGTACCTGAAAGCCAAATATATCTGTTCAGCGAATAATGCTGGTAACCCACTCCAACGCGTTAAAATACAATATATATATATATATATATATATATATATATATATATATATATATATATATATATATATATATATATATATATATATATATATTGGTTCCTGTGAGGTCAGGTGTTCCCGTGCGGTCAGTGCAGCATACACCATTAGGTATGCATAAATGCATCATACAGTGTTCGAAAATACACCAGAATGAAATGTCAAATAATGCACCACACACAAAAAAAAAATACACTACACATATAGTGTATTTACGAACACTGTGTGGTGCATTTATGCATACCTAATGGTGTATGCCGCACTGACCGCACGGGAAGACCTGACTTCACAGGAACCTGACCCTATATATATATATATATATATATATATATATATATATATATATATATATATATATATATATATATATAAACCATTTTGAAGCCGGAAGATATATACTTAGGAGACTCTAGCTTTTAAAACCAGGAATAGACTCGACAAGTTGTCCTAAGGTCACAAGCTTATTTCACATCATTCATATCATCATATCATCATTCAATCATTATCTTATCACATAAGCACACTTTGGTGGCGCCACAGGACCAATCGCATGCCCATACATGAGGGTCAGCGCATATAGCGCTAACACGGCCCTGCAGCACCCTGCCTCGTACTGCAGCATGAAGGGGTTGACCGCAGCCAACCGATGAACCGCAGCTCATCATAACGTTTGACCGCAGCCAAACGGTGGACCGCAGCCCAAAAGTGTATTTCTGATCGTAACCAGATTATGAACCGCAGCTCATGTAAAACGTTTGATCGCAACCAAACGGTGGACCGCAACCCAAAAGTGTATTTTCTGATCGCAACCAGATTATGAACCGCAGCTCATGTATAGCCAATTTGATCGCAACCAAATTGGGGTATCATGCACACATAACACATAGCAAGCACATGCAACCCACATTAACACATTGGGAAAGGGGAGAAAACGTATAATGAAACCTGTGCATGGTCATCCACATACTAGGAATAATCCTAAGGGGTTCATACTTCTTTCACCTAGGCCAATGGGGTACCAGTTCAACTAGCATGCAATATACAAGACCCTTTTATCCTAAGAACGGCACCCAAAACATCAAACTAGACTTAGGCACGATAAACGGAGTCCGTTGGGATACCACGAGGGTCGGGGAAACCACCATCCCAAATTGGGAAATTCCAGCGGGTGGCCGGCGGGTGGAGGACCACCCGCCGGCGGCGATATGCTGTGCAGCGGGTGCCCGGCGGGCAGTCGGCTGCCCGCTGCCGGAAACGCCCTTAGGGGCAGCGGGTAGGTGGCGGGTTCCCCTACCCCCACCTACCCCCCACTAACTCTTTTTCCATATAATGGTCCCCGGATCTTTCGTGGAATCCGAAACAATGTTTAGACACTTTTAAACATAAACGATGACACCACGTAGTCAAATAATGGATCAAAACTAAGAATCATATTGAACATATCCTACATGACTTCTAAACATAATTAACACCCGAACATGCGAAGTCCCACCCAAATATATCAAGAATATCACAATACGAAATTCCCAATTTTAACCTAGGGCTCTAATCATATTTAAATCATCAAAATCATAGTTTTATCTTTAAAATCAAGAATATCACACAATTATCAAGATCCTCTTATAATCATCAAGATTATCAAGATCAACACATAAGATCATCTCATCAATCATCAAGATCATATCATCATCATCATAAAAGATTTATCAAGACACAAGCATAGAGAATGAGCCAAAGAAAAAGATTATAGCAAAGAAAATAGGTTTTGTTGAGACATGAGTTACCTCTTAGCCTTAATTAATCCTCCCTTGGCTATTAAGGTTCTTCTCTAAGATTTCCATCCGATCGATCTCCCTAGGCTTGGTGGTGGGGAATCTCCCAGGAATATTTTCGTGTAATATAACTATGGGTGGTAAGGGTTCTAATTGCTTTCTAATCCCCTATTTGTAGAATCAGGAATCCTAATCATAACCTGAATAATAAAGGCCTACTTTCCTAATAGATATATAGGTCTAGGATTCCTAATTAGAATCTGATTAGTAAAAGGTTTACTCTCTTTATTCCTAATAGGCTTAAGACTCTAGTTTAGGCAAGGGTCCACAATCCATGGTGGACGATATTAATTAATTAAAGAGAATCCGAACCAAATTAAATTCTTTTTAATTATTATTAACGGAATTAATTAAATAATTAATCCGAGATTGAAGGCCGTAACACGGGTTGTTACAAAACCGTACTAGTGGGCGGTTCGGACAGGTACAAAAGGTCCCGCCGAAACTCCATGGCGTACCAGTGGGTGGTTCCGGAAAGACCCAAAACACCCACCAGAACCCCCTTTGTGAACAACGTAACCAGCGGGTGGTTTCGGCGGGTGTGCCACCGCCCGCTCGAAACCCCCGCTGGAACATAATCTAAAGCGAAATTTTAATCGGGAAAAATGCCAAGAATGTGCAATCCAAGTCCAAACTCAACAACGCTCATACCAACAACCAATATGACTTCGAATAGAAGAAATGACACATCAAACACAAGTATTCACCTAAGATACAAGCTCTAAAATAAGCATAAACACAAGAATATGCTCACATACCACAAGATCATCATGAATACACATTGTATAGTTTAAATAGGTTTTCATGGACATAGAGTTACCTCTTAGCAAAGCAAAAACCTCAAACCTCCTCCAAGATCACTCTAGCATGTCATCCTCAACATGATCTTCATCATAGACCCCAAACCCAACACATAAAAGAATATAACTTAGATAAGATAAAGAAAAAACCTTAAATAAAAGCTATAGATAGCTATGTCTTACCCTTCCTAAGATTGGTAAAGAAGAAAGGTGGAAACTTGACTAGTTCTCTTGGATGGAAGATGAAGAATAATTCTTAGTAGGGAGAATTGGTGGAAATGGCGTGGGAAGGTGAGAAGGAAGAGCTGAAAATGATTTAGGTTTAATTCTAGCTAAGGGTAGAGATACACTTATGTGTACATTAGGTTGTGAGATAAGTGTTTGGGTCATAAGTTAAAGAGTCTATAATTTAGGCTTACAATATTTATTAAATGGGCTATGGAATATATACTAAGGTCCATACAAAGGCATCTAGTAAAGGTTCATTCATATGAATTCATTCAAAGTCTAAGGAATTGGGCCATTATAAATTCCTTGGCTAGAATTAAGGCAACAATTGTAAGAGGTCCAAATGTGTAGATAGAAGAATTAAATCTATACTTAGGAAAATATTTGTAGAAATCGATTGAGCTTTTTGGAATAAATTTTGGGGTGTCACACTCTTCCTCCCTTAAAAGAAGCTTCGTCTTCGAAGCTTAGATTTAAGCAAAGTTGAAGTTGCTAGAAATGGATTAGAAGTTCAAGTTGGTGTGACAAGAATCAAAGGTGGATTGGACAAAGGAGAATTTATCGTAAGAAATCTAATCACCATTCTAACTTAGCTAAGATTATGTACTGAACTACCCCTGCCTACAAGATATTGGTTAAAACATACCATAACGCTAAGATTATACTAAGGTACCTGGAATACACTAATCTGGATAGTGTTCCCTCTAGTATCCTCCATCTCCCAAGTTGCCTCTTTGACCTCATGATTGGACCACAACACCTTTACCAACTTTACTGCTTTTCTGCGAGTCTCTTTTGTTCTGGTGTCCAAAATCTTCACGGGTCTTTCTTCGTAGGACAAGGTCTCATCTAGAGACACAACCTTGGGTTGAAGGACATGGGTGGCATCGTGCACATATTTCTTCAACTGGGATACATGGAAAACATCATGCACTCACTCCAACTCGGTAGGTAGAGCTAGACGATATGCCAACTTTCCAACACGCTCAAGGATCTCATAAGGGCCTATAAACCTGGGGTTTAGCTTTCCCTTTTTCCCAAACCTCATTATTCCCCTGGTGGGTGAGATTTTCAACAAAAAATTTCTCCTTCTTGAAATTCAGCTGGTTTTCTTCCCAAATCGACGTAAGACTTTTGGCAATCTTGAGCAGTTTTCATCTTTCCTTGAATCATTTTGATCCTTTCTGTTGTTTCTTGCAAATACTGCAGCCCCAAAGTCACGGGGTTGACCAAATCTTCCCAACATAAAGGGCTCATACACTTCGGTCCGTACAAAGCCTCGCAGGGTGCCATCTGAATGCTTGTATGGTAGTTGTTGTTGTAAGAAAACTCAACTAAGTCTAGGTGTTCCTCCCATGACCCTTGAAAATCCAACACACAAGCTCTCAACATATCCTCTAAGGTCTGAATTGTCTTCTCCGTCTGCCCATCTGTTGCGAGGTGGAAAACGATACTTAACTTCAATCTTGTTCCCATAGCTACTTGTAATGATTTCCAAAACTGGGATAAGAATCTCGAATCCCTGTCGGAGACAATGTCGCGTGGTACCCCGTGATACTTAACTACTTGACTCACAGAGGCTTTGGCTAACTGATTCATCGACCATGTTTCCTTCATTGTAATAAATCGCGCCGTCTTGGTTAAACGATCCACTATCACCCAAATCTTATCTTTCCAAGTCCGAGTTAAAGGTAAACCTCCCACAAAATCCATTGAAATTGAATCTCACTTCCGTTGTGGTATCTCTAATAGTTGAACTAGTCCCTTAGGCTTGCACCTTTCGACTTTGACCTTTTGATCGTTTAGACATTTGCTTACAAAGTTTGCCACTTCTCTTTTCATGTTCGGCCACCAGAATTGCCTTTTAACATCATTATAGAGCTTGTCACCGCCGGGGTGCACCGAATATGGGGTGTTGTGCCCTTCTTCTAAAATTTGCCTTTTTATAAGCTCGCAAGCCTTAGGTACACACCACCGACCCTTGTAGTGAAGACTCCCGTCATCGGCCAACTCAAAAGATCCCCTCCTTCCATCCACTAAGCTAGATATTATTTTGTTCAGTTCAGTGTCTTTCAGCTGCTCACTCTTTATTTCTTCAAACATAGCAGGCATGATCCTTATACTAAACAACTTGATTTCGGCATCCCCTTGCTCCATCACCTCTAAATTCATTCTTTGAAAATCCTTACATATCTCGTCCACCAACACCCAACTAGTGTTGAGGGAATGCTTCGCCTTCATACGTAACGCATCCGCCACCACGTTAGTCTTACCTTCATGGTATTGGATAAGCATGTCGTAATCCTTAATAAGTTCCAACCATCACCTCTGTCGCATATTCAAATCTTTTTGGGAGAAGATATACTTTAAACTCTTGTGATCAGTGTAGATCTTACACTGCACTCCATACAAGTAGTGTCTCCAAATCTTCAATGCAAAAACCACGGCGGCTAACTCCAAATCATGGGTAGGATAACTCTCCCCGTAACTCTTAAGTTGTCTTGACACGTAAGCAAATACTTTACCATTCTGCATTAACACACAGCCCAAACCTTTCTTTGAAGCATCACTAAAAACCTCAAATCTGTCTAGTATTAAGTTTAGTATTAGTATACAAAATTTATATATTTAAAAACTACACTAAAAATACTATTAAACACAAAAAAATAAAATTTAAAAAAAAAATAAAGAAAACAAAGAAGAAATAGTTATTTTGACCAATGAATAGTAAGTAAGACATATAAAATAGAATAGCGAGAATAATTGATTAGGCTCTGATACATACTGGTATTAGAGCTTAGGTTGCGAAATTTTGGGTATAGAAAATATAATTGATTGACTTTGATACAAAGTGATATAGTTGCAAAATATTTGGCATAGGAAAGAGAATTAATTAGGCTCTGATAAAAGTGGTATCAGAGCTTAGGTTGCGAAATCTTCGGCACAGGAAATAGAATTGATTAGAGTATGATACAAAGTGGTATAAGAGTTTAGGTTGAGAAATCTTGGGCTTAGTAGAGCTAGTGTCCCCCACTCTACTTAAACCCGGCAAATTCCTCCATCAGGCTATGGGTCGAGTTTAGCAGGCTGGAGGAGTTGGGGTTCATCTGAAATCTTTTTAAGGACCACGTTACCCTGTGCATTGAGCTTTCCTAAACTCTCACTAATCTGCTTGAGGGATTCCTGGGCTTCACTAATGACACCCATGGCCTCACCCATTACACTTTTGATTTCCTTCTTGTCCGCTAATAGCTTAACTATCACCTCTTCCTTCATTTTGATGCTAGTGATCCAATCATCCTTTGCCTCTTTGACGTGTTCTATTGACAGTATCTAATCATTCTTTGCCTCTTTGACGTGTTTCATTGACAGTATCCGGTGTCCAACCTCGTAAGCGTCATTGCGAAAGGCCCAAAACGCCCTTAATTCTTGTTTTTAATTTTTAATTTTTTTTTTATAGTGTGGCTACATAGGCTTCTAAAAAATATGCATCTGTGACGTTAGGGTAGTTTTGGAGCAATAAGCTATTAAATTCGTCAAACTTGTCTGTAAATTCAATACTCCCCCATTCTACTTAAACCCTGCAAATTCCTCCATCATAGCCCCACTATCCCCAAGATCTTCTAAAAATTGCCTTTGCAAAAGATACCCACTGAAAACCCTTTCCAGCTCATTCAAGTATCTGATAAACATTATTTTTAGTGTTATTTTTAATGATATTTTTATAGTTAATTTACAATAATTGATTAATTTATATATAGTTTTATTTATTATTTTGATTAAATAACTTTGTTAATATTATTCAATTTTAGGTTGTTTTTATTAAATTTATTTTATTATTTGAATTCTGTTAATCTAATAATTTCTTGATCCTAATTTAATGATTAATATTTATAATTTTAGTAGTACATGTTCAGTAGGAGTTAAATAAATGTAGATTAGTTATATATGGTCTCTAATATTATTATTATTATTATTATTATTATTATTATTATTATTATTATTATTATTATTATTATTATTATTATTATTATTATTTGAGTTAATAAAATTGTTGTTAGCCGATTATTTTAGGGCCATGAAAAACAATCTTTTTAATTCTTTCGGTCAATTGGCGAGGAGCGAGAAAGGCGCAGCAAACCAGAGCTAATATTCCACAGATGGATTCTTTTGGCGATCCGGTTGATCAGCGGGAGCTCAAGCGGAAGCTGTTGGATTTAGGCGTTATAAATAGAGGAAAATTTGAGAATCAAGGTCATCAGTTTTCCACTCCGGACCAATTCCGGAGGCAGTGAACAATTATTTTCTGTTGGTCTGTAGCTTCCGGTCGACGACGGTGTAAATTATTCTGGCTTCGCATTCATCCACGGCAGCAGCAAAAGGGTCGGCAGCTTCAGAGACCCCTATTTTGGCATAAGAAATCTTCCTTTCTTTTCTTAATTTACTTCTGCTATTCTTAAGTTTCTTTTGCTACAATTTCAAGGCAGTGAGATACTAATTAGCTTTTCAATCTTAATAATTAATTTGCTATGTACTGTCAGATTGTAAGTTATTCCCTTAATTACATTTGCTTTAGAATTATTAAGCTTTACTACATTTGTTTTATTCAATTGCTTTAATTTTCATTATATTTACTTTATTAAATTGCTTTTATTTGCTAAGCTTTAGTATATTTAATTTTAAGGATTGATATTTATATCATTGGCAATATTAGATTTAAAGTGCAGAATTAATAGGGGTATCGAATTCATGTTCTTATTAGGATTTTTATCTTTCTGTTAGATATCAAATTGCATGCAATTTCCTTGTGTTCCTTAGTTTTAGATATTATTTTATTTAAGTTCTCTGCGTACTTTTGATGAATTATTCTACGATTCAGACTTCTTGTTTAACTCTATAAGTTTGTTCCTTCCAATTGTTTTTCAAGTTATTAAATTGCATCATACAATTCCCTTGCTAAAAGCACGCTAAAACTACAATTGACTCGTGCACTTGCGAGGACATATAAATATTAAAAATTGTCCATCAGTATCCCTCAAACCACAACCCTACTTTTCTAGTCAAATTCACATACAATATATTCATAACCTCAGTTCTAGAGATATTAGATATTAAATTGAACCTCTCGCATCTATTAATCCATAACCTAGGCTGCACATCCCCTTTCGTTCCGTCCTCCCCTTCTATTTGATACAATGTGGTATCAGGGCTTAGGTTGTGAAATCTTGGGCACAGGAAATTATTAAGTTCTAATACAAAGTGGTATCAGATCTTATGTTGCGAAATCTTGGGTATGAGAAATAGAATTGATTAGGCTCTGATATAAAATGTATCATTAGACAGTATAGGGTGTGTATCAAAATAAGGTAAACTAAACGTGTTTGACAAGATCTAAAGACCCCTATACCCCTATTCTCTGAAGTGTTGATGTGTAATTAACCTGTTTCAAAATTTCAAAACTATTGTTGAATCCGTCTGTATCATTACAAGTGATATAACTTGGACTAACCGATTGCGGTGCATCACACCCCTAATCCTTAGTCGTGCCTTTTTCTTTGCGTTACTCGACGCTCGAGTGAGCACCAATGAGATTCACCACTACCTCAAAAATGGATTCTTTAAACTTAGTTAGTGATGCACACACGGCCTGAACATTAGCCTTCAACCCTAGCACCTCAATGAGCAGTTTGTCACCATATTCATCTTTCTTGCGAAATTCCTCCTTGAAAGGCAAAATCTGACTTTGGAATTCAGCAGCGGTAAGCAAGGGTGCAGAATCAGGTTGTGGGTCAAGTTTAGCATGTTGGAGGAGTTGGGGTTCATTTGAAATCTTTTTAAGGATCACGTTACCCTGTGCATTGAGCTTTCCCAAACTCTCACTGATCTGCTTGAGGGACTTCTGGACTTCACTAACGACACCCATGTCCTCACCCATACACTCTTGATTTCCTTCTTGTCCGCTAATGGCTTAACTATAAGCTCTTCCTTCATTTTGATGCTAGTGATCCAATCATCATTTGTCTCTTTGACGTGTTCCATTGACAGTATCCGGCATCCAACCTCGTAAGCGTCGCTGAAAAAGGCCCAAAACACCCTTAATTCTTGTTTTTAATTTTTAATTTTTAATTTATTTATTTATTTTTTTAGTTTGGCTACATAGGCTTCTAAAAAATTGCATCTATGAGGTTAGGGTAGTTTTGTAGCAATAAGCTCCTAAATTCGTCAAACTTGTCTGTAAATTCCAGTATTCCCCCACTCTACTTAAACCCTGCAAATTCATCCATGACAGCCCCATTATCCCCAAGATCTTCTACAAATTGCCTTTGCAAAAGGTACCCACTGAAAACCTTTTCCAACTCATTCAAGTATCCCTTAAACCACAACCCTAATTTGCAAATCAAATTCACATACAATATATTTATAACCTCAGTTCTAGCGATATGAGACATTAAAATGAACCTCTCGCATCTATTGATCCATAACCTAGGTTGCCCATCACCTCTCGTACTATCCTCCCCTTCTATTTGATACAAAGTGGTATCGGGGCTTAGTTTGTGAAATCTTGGGCACAGGAAATGATTAAGCTCTAATACAAAGTGGTATCAGAGCTTAAGTTGCGAAATCTTGTGTATGAAAAATATAACAGGAAATGATTAAGCTCTAATACAAAGTGGTATCAGAACTACAAAGTGGTACGAACCTTTGGGATATAAGAGGCAGAGTTACTTTATTTCTTTTATGATTTAATACTATCTAGGTTTCTCCGAGTATAGTGGTTTTGTCACGTGTAGTCATAAACTTTCAAATTGACCACATATGGTCCTCCGACTCCGACTTTACTTTCAAATTGACCACCTGTGGTCCAAGTTAACCACACATAGGGCTGGGTACTCGGTTCGACCACTTGTGGTCCTCCGACTTTCAAATTGTTACTATCTGTGGTCCAAGTTAACCACACATAGGGCTAGGCAACCCGATCGGTTTTTTTTTTTCATCAAAACGTACTTTCAGCAAATTCAAAGGTAAATCCGGATTACTGTTATCGTAAAAACGCAGCAAGGAACGTATATGTGTTTAAAATGTCACAGAAGTGAAAAGGCAAACTGCCTAGGATCAGGTATTCGATTCTGATATTGAAAAAACAAAATGTAATACACTTAGTAAGTTTTAGGTCCTTTTCCTTTGCGCCAGCGGTTGAAGAAGTCCACAAGAAATTTAAACACATTCAAAATCAGGTTTTGAGCTGCCCTTCGCCCCTCCTTCACCTCATAATCTTGTTGGTGGGAGTCTTCATCATCTTGTTGGTGGTCCTTTTCTTCCCCTCTCGTTCCATCCTCCCCTTCTATCTAATACAAAGTGGTATCGGGGCTTAGGTTGTGAAATCTTGGGCACATGAAATGATTAAGCTCTAATACAAAGTGGTATCAGAGCTTAAGTTGCGAAATCTTGGGTATGAAAAATATAACAGGAAATGATTAAGCTCTAATACAAAGTGGTATCAGAACTACAAAGTGGTACGAACCTTTGGGATATAAGAGGCAGAGTTACTTTATTTCTTTGATGATTTAATACTATCTAGGTTTCTCCGAGTATAGTGGTTTTATCACGTGTAGTCATAAACTTTCAAATTGACCACATATGGTCCTCCGACTCCGACTTTACTTTCAAATTGACCACATGTGGTCCAAGTTAACCACACATAGGGTTGGGCACTCGGTTCGACCACTTGTGGTCCTCCGACTTTCAAATTGTTACTATATGTGGTCCAAGTTAACCACACATAAGGCTAGGCAATCCGGTCTGTTTTTTTTTTTTCATCAAAACGTACTTTCAACAAATTCAAAGGTAAATCCGGATTACTGTTATCGTAAAAACGCAGCAAGGAATGTATATGTGTTTAAAATGTCACAGAAGTGAAAAGGCAAACTGCCTAGGATCAGGTATTCGATTCTGATATTGAAAAACAAAATGTAATACACTTAGTAAGTTTCAGATCCTTTTCCTTTGCGCCAGCGGTTGAAGAAGTCCACAAAAATTTAAACACATTCAAAATCAGGTTTTGAGCTGCCCCTCGCCCCTCCTTCACCTCATCATCTTGTTGGTGGCAGTCTTCATCATCTTGTTGGTGGTCCTTTTCCTCCCCTCTCGTTCCATCCTCCCCTTCTATCTGATACAAAGTGGTATCGGGGCTTAGGTTGTGAAATCTTGGGCACAGGAAATGATTAAGCTCTAATACAAAGTGGTATCAGAGCTTAAGTTGCGAAATCTTAGGTATGAGAAATAGAACAGGAAATGATTAAGCTCTAATACAAAGTGGTATCAGAGCTACAAAGTGGTACGAACCTTTGGGATATAAGAGGCAGAGTTACTTTATTTCTTTGATGATTTAATACTATCTAGGTTTCTCCGAGTATAGTGGTTTTGTCACGTGTAGTCATAAACTTTCAAATTGACCACATATGGTCCTCCGGCTCCGACTTTACTTTCAAATTGACCACCTGTGGTCCAAGTTAACCACACATAGGGCTGGGCACTCGGTTCGACCACTTGTGGTCCTCCGACTTTCAAATTGTTACTATATGTGGTCCAAGTTAACCACACATAGGGCTAGGCAACCCGATCGATTTTTTTTTCCATCAAAACGTACTTTCAGCAAATTCAAAGGTAAATCCGGATTACTGTTATCGTAAAAACGAAACAAGGAATGTATATGTGTTTAAAATGTCACAAAAGTGAAAAGGCAAACTACCTTGGATAAGGTATTCGATTATGATATTGAAAAAAAAAATGTAATACACTTAGTAAGTTTCATGTCCTTTTCCTTTGCGCCAGCGGTTGAAGAAGTCCACAAAAATTTAAACACATTCAAAATCGGGTTTTGAGCTGCCCCTCGCCCCTCCTTCACCTCATCATCTTGTTGGTGGGAGTCTTCATCATCTTGTTGGTGGTCCTTTTCCACCCCTCTCGTTCCATCCTCCCCTTCTATCTGATACAAAGTGGTATCGGGGCTTAGGTTGTGAAATCTTGGGCACAGGAAATGATTAAGCTCTAATACAAAGTGGTATCAGAGCTTAAGTTGCGAAATCTTGGGTATGAAAAATAGAACAGGAAATGATTATGCTCTAAGACAAAGTGGTATCAGAGCTACAAAGTGGTACGAACCTTTGGGATATAAGAGGCAGAGTTACTTTATTTCTTTGATGATTTAATACTATCTAGGTTTCTCCGAGTATAGTGGTTTTGTCACGTGTAGTCATAAACTTTCAAATTGACCACATATGGTCCTCCGACTCCGACTTTACTTTCAAATTGACCACATGTGGTCCAAGTTAACCACACATAGGGCTATGCAGTCGGTTCGACCACTTTGGTCCTCCGACTTTCAAATTGTTACTATATGTCTCCAAGTTAACCACACATAGGGCTAGGCAACCCGATCGATTTTTTTTTTCATCAAAACGTACTTTCAGCAAATTCAAAGGTAAATCCGGATTACTGTTATCGTAAAAACGCAACAAGGAATGTATATGTGTTTAAAATGTCACAAAAGTGAAAAGGCAAACTACCTAGGATAAGGTATTCGATTATGATATTGAAAAAAAAAATGTAATACACTTAGTAAGTTTCATGTCCTTTTCCTTTGCGCCAGCGGTTGAAGAAGTCCACAAAAATTTAAACACATTCAAAATCGGGTTTTGAGCTGCCCCTCGCCCCTCCTTCACCTCATCATCTTGTTGGTGGGAGTCTTCATCATCTTGTTGGTGGTCCTTTTCCACCCCTCTCGTTCCATCCTCCCCTTCTATCTGATACAAAGTGGTATCGGGGCTTAGGTTGTGAAATCTTGGGCACAGGAAATGATTAAGCTCTAATACAAAGTGGTATCAGAGCTTAAGTTGCGAAATCTTGGGTATGAAAAATAGAACAGGAAATGATTATGCTCTAAGACAAAGTGGTATCAGAGCTACAAAGTGGTACGAACCTTTGGGATATAAGAGGCAGAGTTACTTTATTTCTTTGATGATTTAATACTATCTAGGTTTCTCCGAGTATAGTGGTTTTGTCACGTGTAGTCATAAACTTTCAAATTGACCACATATGGTCCTCCGACTCCGACTTTACTTTCAAATTGACCACATGTGGTCCAAGTTAACCACACATAGGGCTATGCAGTCGGTTCGACCACTTGTGGTCCTCCGACTTTCAAATTGTTACTATATGTCTCCAAGTTAACCACACATAGGGCTAGGCAACCCGATCGATTTTTTTTTTCATCAAAACGTACTTTCAGCAAATTCAAAGGTAAATCCGGATTACTGTTATCGTAAAAACGCAACAAGGAATGTATATGTGTTTAAAATGTCACAAAAGTGAAAAGGCAAACTACCTAGGATAAGGTATTCGATTATGATATTGAAAAAAAAAATGTAATACACTTAGTAAGTTTCATGTCCTTTTCCTTTGCGCCAGCGGTTGAAGAAGTCCACAAAAATTTAAGCACATTCAAAATCGGGTTTTGAGCTGCCCCTCGCCCCTCCTTCACCTCATAATCTTGTTGGTGGGAGTCTTCATCATCTTGTTGGTGGTCCTTTTCCACCCCTCTCGTTCCATCCTCCCCTTCTATCTGATACAAAGTGGTATCGGGGCTTAGGTTGTGAAATCTTGGGCACAGGAAATGATTAAGCTCTAATACAAAGTGGTATCAGAGCTTAAGTTGCGAAATCTTGGGTATGAGAAATAGAACAGGAAATGATTAAGCTCTAAGACAAAGTGGTATCAGAGCTACAAAGTGGTACGAACCTTTGGGATATAAGAGGCAGAGTTACTTTATTTCTTTGATGATTTAATACTATCTAGGTTTCTCCGAGTATAGTGGTTTTATCACGTGTAGTCATAAACTTTCAAATTGACCACATATGGTCCTCCGTCTCCGACTTTACTTTCAAATTGACCACCTGTGGTCCAAGTTAACCACACATAGGGCTGGGCACTCGGTTTGACCACTTGTGGTCCTTCGACTTTCAAATTGTTACTATCTGTGGTCCAAGTTAACCACACATAGGGCTAGACAACCTGATCGGTTTTTTTTTTTTCTTTCATCAAAATGTACTTTCAGCAAATTCAAAGGTAAATCCGAATTACTGTTATCGTAAAAACGCAGCAAGGAATGTATATGTTTTTAAAATGTCACAGAAGTGAAAAGGCAAACTGCCTAGGATCAGGTATTCGATTCTGATATTGAAAAAAAAATGTAATACACTTAGTAAGTTTCAGGTCATTTTCCTTTGCGCCAGCGGTTGAAGAAGTCCACAAGAAATTTAAACACATTCAAAATCGGGTTTTGAGCTGCCCCTCGCCCCTCCTTCACCTCATCATCTTGTTGGTGGTCCTTTTCCTCCCCTCTTGTTCCATCATCCTCTTCTATCTGATACAAAGTGGTATCGGGGCTTAGGTTGCGAAATCTTGGGCACAGGAAATGATTAAGCTCTAATACAAAGTGGTATCAGAGCTTAAGTTGCGAAATCTTGGGTATTACTAAAATAGCATTATACCGTTATAACACCGTTAGTATTTAATTCTAAAACTTTCATAATTCTATCATTATTGTCATACACCTATATCTAATTATCTATGATATCTTTTTTCTATTCTTTAATTATCATTTTATTAAAATCATTATATAATTACTTTAATTGTTGATTATATTTTAATTAAATTTCTATGAATAGTAAATCATATATATGTGTGTATATATATAGGCACGCACCAATATATGTGACCGGTTACTAGATTAGTATTATAGATATTTTTTTATTTATTGTAAAAACAAAGTATAAATTATATCAAAATTGTTTACATTATTAATAAACAAAATATAAATTTTGTTCATCTCTATAGTTTTCAAATACGATGATTAAAATTTACTACTTTAAGGAATTGCAAAATATAATTTGAACTATAATTTGTAATTATTTGTATTTATCAATTTTTTAATGTTGGGCATAAATTTTCGCGCATCGCACGTACAAAATGCTAGTATTATATATACATATTATAATAATTAATAATTTCAACTCCTCAAGTCCTCAGATCTTAACTCTAAGTCGTAAGTCCCAACATTTGGTATTTTAATAATTCTTATTTTTCAAATATTAACTATAGATGGATGACTCTTCATATTGCCAAGTGAGCCAATTGAACAATCGGTCAGGCAAAGAAGGAAATATTCAAATAGTGGACTTCCACCAAAACCGAACCAAAACCGAGCCGAATCGAAACCGAACTTTTCAAACCGAACCGAATTTTATTTTTAAACCGAATGGTTTAATTTTTTTAAAATCGAAACCGAAAAAAAAAAAAAAAAAAAACCGAACCGAAACCCGATGTGTCCAGCCCTAACCACACATGTAACACCCCCAAAACTAAACATATATAAAGCATCCAAACTTAGGAAAATAAGGACAAGGTCTAATCATTAACATATAAAATCCAGCGGAAGCTAACATAGTAATAGGGATGTCATGTCACACCTAGGCCATCCAACCTAGATGCACAGGCTTATACAAACCACTAGTTAAAAGTCTACAAGTCCAAAGGCTCACAGGCCATAACATCTAAGCTATAGAAAGGGAACCTAGTCTAAATCGAGGCTCCATCTATTGCGCTCTCGGATCGATTAATCACCTGAAATCATAAGGTATAACAACTGTTAGCGAAAATTGCTAAGTAACCCAACTCCAACGCGTTGAAATACATATTCATATACTTTATATAAAAACCATTTTGAGACTTGGGAACACATACGTATATCGCTAAACAACTCTAGCTTTATAAATCACGAGGAAAAGAGGTAATACTCCGACCATACAAGAAATATACTCAACAATACCACTCAATACCACGAGATAACGATATGGATCAATTCAAGGAATAGCAAACAAGATAGGGTGATAACTCGACTATTCAACCAAATGCAATGGTATACTCATAATCAAAGGGGTCACATCATCCACGTTCACTATGCAATATCAATATCACGTTCCAACCTTATAACAGTTCCAACCTTTACACGAGTCCAACATGTACACCAGTCCAACCTTAGCACTACAATGAAGACTAAGCTTCTTGCCACCAATACAAATGGAGTCAAAGCTCCTAGCCACCGGTACACATGGAGCAAAACTCCCAGCCACCGATACACATGGATCACAAGTTCATCACCAACACAAAGGGAGTAAAAGCTCGACAATAACTCAATCAAAGAATCATCAAGGATAAAGTACAACGAATGTACAAGCTCACAACGATAGATCACAATTAAAAGGAATTCCAAGAAGAGATACGAGTAGGACATTCCAAAATCTATACAACGATATCAAAGAATTCCAATCGAATGATTACAACGAATAGATAGGCTCAAGTATCAATTTAATCAAGAATCAAGAGGGTTATCACAAGGTAATCACACACTAGAACCAATAAACAATGTAACTAGCATGCAAGCTAACAAGGTAATCGCAAAGGCTCATACGAACATCATAGACTTCGTTCATTCGAATCCAACGAATCACAATATCAGATTACAACCACGATTCAAGACTCATAACCTAACCATAAGGTTCACAATACATTGCTCTAGACTTACGAGACATCAATAAAGACACACAAATACTCGAAGATCAACAAATCAAGAAGCCAACAACATACGTACCAGTGGGTGGAAAAGGTCCCGCCGAAAATTCACACCGTACTAGCAGGTGGTTCCGGCGGGCCCTAAACCACCCGCCGAACCCCTGCTGAAACAACCCTGTACCGGCGGGTGGTAAACTGCCCGCCAGGCCCTCGCTGGTACCGAAGCCTGTAGAAGAATTTCATCTCGAGAAAAATTTCAAGAATGTGCAATCCAAATCCAAATACCTCAATACTCTCATCAACAACAAATGGGACTTGAATACAAGGAATAGCTCATCAAATAGCATCAAATAACCCTAGATACAAGCTCTACAATAGCATAATCACAAGAATATGCATCACACCACATAAGATCATCAAGAGATCATTTATACAAGGAAAATAAGTTTTGTTGGACATAGGGTTACCTCTTAGCTTATCCAAAAACTCCAAACTCCCTATGATCACCCTTGCAAGTCTTCTTCAATGTGATCTTCATCATGAAACCCAAGACCCAACATGCAAAGAGGGAAAGACTTAGATAATATAGATGAAAACTATGAGATAAGAACATAAACTCCTAATACTTACCCCTAGAGCCGTCAATATGGGCTTAGCCCGCCGGGCTTTCCCGCCCCGCCCGCCAAAAGAGCGGGTTGGGCTTGTCTTTTTGAAGCCCGTATTAAAAACGGGCTTTTTTGCCCGCCCCGCCAAGCCCGCGCCAGCCCGCCTCTTTAAAAAAAAAAAATTCTAAATTCCTAAATCCTAATCGGCTAATTCCTAAATTCCTAATTTCAAATATGTAATAACGCAAAGCCCTAGCTTATTCCGCACAGCCCAGGCGCACAGCGAGTCAGCGAGCCGCGATACGCCATCCGCCAGGACCGCCAGCCCTTGTCTACCGCGACCACCGTCCACCGCGATCAACCGGCGACCACTGTCCACCGTCCACCGCGCGCACAGTCCGGCGGCTCTCGAATTCGCACCAGAATCCTTGCCTCCGAGAAAGGCATCGATTTGCTGGGTGATTTTGGAGCCAGAGACCCATTTCCAGCTAAGATTGAGAGCAATTTCGCCGAGAATATTCTGGGAAACATGAACACCGAGCACAAGATTCTCATCCCAAACGCTTCTGCTCTGTCCCTTTCTCAACAAGACTGCTCTCCCATTTCACCTAATCACCCTCCCATGCCTGAGTTTGAAGCCCGCCAAATGTTGTTCAAGGTGAGGCTTTTATATATCCCCCTTTGACTCATGAATTCTGGGTTGGTATTTGTAACTTTATTATGACCATTTATGATAGATTCTGGATGGTACTTGTTGAGATGTTGAAGTCTTAGTAGCTGTTTATGGTTTTAGGGATGAACAAGAGTTCATTAATTTAATTTGTTAACTGTAAAAAAAAAAAAAAAAAAAAAAAAAAAAAAAAAAAAAAAAAAAAAGGCGGGCTTGGCGGGGGCCCACGGGCCTATGGGGGGTGGGGCGGGCTGCCCCTCCATGGGCCCGTATTCTTGGCGGGCTTTTTAGCCCGCCCCGCCCCGCCGGCCCGCTTTGACAGCTCTACTTACCCCTCCCAGGCTTGGTGATGAAGAAAGGTGCAATCTTGTTGGTCTTCTAGGTTGAGGAAATGAAGAACATCTTTGGTAGGGTAGAAAGAGAGGGAATGGCGTGGAAGAGAGGTTGGGGTGAAGCTGAAATGTTGAGTGTTTTGGCTAAGTGTAATTGTAGTGTCTCTAGGTTGTATTTTGGGTTTCTAGTTAGAAAATCCGAAATGTTACAAGTGGGTCTCTTCATTATTATTATAAAGGGCTAGAAAGGTTTCCTTTAAATAAAAGCTAGGGTCCAAAAGTTATAAGATAAAAGTCCAACCCATTGACCATATTAAAAGGTTAGGGATTTGGGTCAAATAGATCCCCTAACTAGATTCAATGGAAAATTATAAAAAGAATTGTAAGGGTAATTAGGAGGGTTAAATCCATCCTTAGAAAATAATTAGGTAATTAATTTGGGTTTGAGGGATTAATTTCTGGGGTGTCACAACACATGGTTCTTCAACTATCAAATTTTAACCATATATGATCTTTTTAGGAGGACCACAACTAGTTAAATTTTAAAAGTTGAATGATCATGGGTGGTTAACTTGAAATACGGATGGCAACAATTTGAAAGCTGAAGGACCATGCGTGGTCAATTGAAAATTTAGGTAAAACCACTATACTCGGAGGACCCCACATGACATTATGACATTAACTCTATTGTTGATTGTTCCAATCATAATTTGCTAATTAAAAGAAAGATTAAATAGATACAGTTTGAAATATACACAAAGGAGGAGTCTATAGTTAAAGTGATATTATGCATACAAATAGTATGTGAACTTGAAAATGTGGACAGGGATCATATGTTCGTAAAGAATGAAGATTGGGACTGGTTATAGATGCATGCAATTATTCCGAATGAATTCTTTTTAGAAAACTATATTTTACCGAATCTTTTTCTCAACCACAATACAAATTGTATTGTTTTGAATATAATTTATTGATAACGCTTTCAAACTATCATTTTTATGTTGGAGACAGTTTTTGATTATACAAATTCAGAGCACCCATGTATCTCATGCATTTTTTAAGCAATAAAAATGTTTCTCTAATAGGTCTGGTGTAAGAAGGGATCAAACGCACTCTCCCTCATTTAAATTCACAAAGAAAAAAACACACACACAAACACATATAGAAATGCATTTGGCGTATTGAATACGTCAAACACATTTGACATGCACGTATGAAGTATATGATATTTTTTTGAAAAATGGTCATGCTTGTGTGAGAATTCATGAGACGAGTCAGGTTAACACATAAATATAATATTTATAATGAAAAATGTAATACTAATTAAAAATAAAGTGTTTGTTACTTTTATAAAGAAAAATGTAATACTTTTGAAGACAAATATAATCCTTTAACGTTTTGATGTAAAAGTACTGCGTTTTTCATCAAAATATTGTATTACTATATTGTATTAAGTTAGTGGTTGTGGTGCAAGTAAAAGATTAAGTAGAACATTGATGGCAGGTAGGCGTCTAAGCAAAACAATCCTCCCACAGCTCCCATATTCAGCATACACGCACCATCAGGTATTCGGGAGAGAAGGTATTCGGGAGAGAAATGGTAGACAAAACATTAACGTTTATTCTGCAGATTCACCATCCCACGTAATACCAACGACTATGGCTAGGGATATTCAGAAGGTCCTAAAACTTCCGCTATTACGAGGAAATAATGTACTCTATAATACTTTTGAGAAAAAAATGTAATACATTAAAATCAAAATGTAAAAATATTACATTTTTTTATAGTACTATATTTTCCAATATAAGTAATAAACATTTTATTTCTTATTAGTATTACATTTTTCAAATACGACAAAAAATTCAACTCATTTGAAAAACTTTTTTTTTTTTTCATTTTTGTCCAAACTTTCAAAGACGTCCTATTTTCGTCCCACTCAAATTCCTCCCATTTCAGTCAAATTCCCTACTTGAACATACCTCAAAAGTTCTCTCTAGAGGATGGGAAAATGAAAGGGGTCAACAGTGGCGAGTATAAACAAAAAAGCTAATGATCAACGGTTTCAAGACAAAGGGGTAAGAAACAATAAGCACAATATTGTATTATTATGTTTATATAAAACAAAGAATTTAAAAAAGCATAGTAACAATGATCATATAATCTCATTAAATATGCTTTGCCAAACACATGTATCCACCAACCAATAATCTCAATGGAAATAGAGGCAAGAGCAGACAAACCATGTCGGAAGCTGAGAAAAGGGTGAAAGAGATAAAGATGGTGCAGATTTCATCACCAGAAAGAGCTCCACAAATATGCTAGCATCTGAGGGCTCCACCAATGGGGCCTTTCTACGACACACAGTTCAAACTCAGACTGGCAATCCACAGCAGATGAAATGTCTTGGCATCCGAGTTTTGCTAATGTAGCTAATACTTCTCTGCCAAGATATTCAATGACAAACAACATAAGTTTCAGAAAATGGTAGTGAGTCAATACAAGGTCCAAGACAAAATAGTCCATTTAGTAATAATAATATTGATTTTAGAGGTACCAAAGTGTATGTTGGTTAGGTTAAGGTGGTGTTGTGGTAAAGTGTAATTTAATATATAAATAAAGAAAATGAACATAGTAGTTATTTCAATTCTACAGGAATTGTATTTGTGAAGTATCTCAATTGTCATCTTACAACATAATATGAAATAGAAAATAAAACAAGCATGTCTACCACAATTTGAAAGTTTTATAAATATGTAACTTGTAAGCTTTAACAAGCACACCAGAAATCATAAATATTCAGTTTTGAGTGTAAACTGAAAGTTGAATGATCAGTACCTCTTATGCAAACATGAATTTCGCACACGAGCATTATTTGATCATGCAGATAAAGATAGGCTTCTCTGAGGCTGACTCCCAGGGTTATGTGGCTTTATTTCCCATGATGCTACTTCTTGTACTTCTTCAGTCACGATGAAAGGTAAAGAGATTTCACGGATCATCAAGTCACCACAATATGGGCACTCACTGGCGATGGCATCATCTAGCTGTGACCGAATCTGTACATTATCAAACACCCATGTAAGCATCGATTTGTAACCCATAAAAATGTTGATAGTTGTAATCCATAAATGGAAGCTCCAAAGAATGGCATGGAAGAATTATTTTTTAAAAGGATTTCCATTGAAATTCCAGAGACACTATCTCATTCAAAGTTTCCATGAATTAGAACCACCAGTACTTCAATATGGAACATGAATGCAATATAAAGACATCACCATTTACACGTCTTTAGCAACTAAAAAGTGAGAGATCTTTGTGCATTAAAAAAAAAAAAAAAAAAAAAAAAAAAAAAAAAAAAAAAAAAAAAAAAAAAAAAAAAAAAACCTTCTCAATGGGGGTCAAGCTAGCTATTGGTTGATCTTCAGACAAGGCACCATTTGACTCCTTCCTGGGTTCACTGCCCAGCAAAGTAAGCTGCTTCTGCAGATCCAGTATATATTCGGCCTACAATATTGATTGAGAAAAACATTTACATGTCAACTTTTAACTCTAAGTAATACTATCTGATAATTCTTTAAAGCAAAGACAATCAAGTCCAAATAATTCAATTCCATAGTTTCTTCATATTACTATGCATACGATTGCAGAGTATTAGGAATACAAAGTGATTTAGGAAGACCAAACACTGATGGGTATACAAAGTGATTAGTCCTTATATGAATACTACTCATCCATGTACCTCCTAAAGTGAAAAGCAAGAAAACATGCTCTCTTCTTCCCATCTCCATCATTCTTCTTCACCTATTTCCTTTCTTTTCACCACACACACACACACAGACACATTTACATGGAGAGGAAGTTAATACAAAAGAATTCTAATTCCATTTACAGTTTAAACACTGTTTCAAACTTTGCATTGCTATCAAGTTTAAGATCTGACTTTATATTGGTCTACACTTAAATTTAAAGACATAATGCATTCTTAATCTGTATCAAAGTCAAGCGCATGCCTCTCAATTTGAAAGTAAAATTGAGGAATTACAATTTTTTATACTTGATAAGTCTTCTTCTTTTTTTTCGATAAGTTAATATAATATTTCTAACATATGAAGAGACCTACTTGCTTTGATTAGTAATTTCTCAGGATTGGAAATGATAATTTACATGGAATTCTAATCCTACCAGTTATCCTGTTTTAATTGCAGCAAATTTCAGACAATTTTTCCCTGGTATGAAAAGGTTGCCACACACTATTTGGATATTACTCGCAAAAAGACAAAGCTATGGCTAAAATTGCAACGTCAAAAACATGGGATAAAAGAAGATGACAGATGATGGATCCACTCCATAACTTACTTGTGTTGGAGTGGTGCACCTAGTTACATGGGCAATCAGGCACTGGGAATGGAAGGCGTGTCCGCAAGGAAAGACATAGAAAGGGGCCATTGGTCCAACTGCTGCATATCCCCTAGCCATTCGGAAGTCACCTCCCACATTTAATATTTTTCGCCCGCAACCCTTAAAACCAACAGTACAAAATGAGATCAAAATACAGGGAATTGTTTCCAATAAAAAGGTTTGCACATATACAAAAACAAAGTCACACTTCACTCCAGTCATTAAGCTTCATCAAACACCCAGACAGGTTAAATAACAACTAATCTACAGTGCTAGAAAAGACACTCAGACATAAAAGCACAAGTGCAAACACTAAGCAAGGTCAACCTTGGACATAGAAGTTCGTATTATTTTTTAAATGTGTTGGAAATAGGCAGTCATATTTACTCTACTCTAGGAAGTTGTAGCTTTGAGAAGATGAGTAGTTTTTCAGCATTTATTATGCCCTTTCATATGCCTTTCTTTATGCCTATATATATGGTTGTAATCTGGAGAACTAGTGAGAGATACAATGAAATAAAGCATCATTTCTTCCTTTTCCTCTACTGTTTCCACATGGTATCAGAGCCACCTTCTTTGGGGCCTGAAAACTTTTTCAGATGAACACAGTGAACTGTGTTCTTAACCACTGCTACTGCCTCTTTCATATTATTCAATACTGGGAGCTTTGTTCACAAAGGTGGTACCACAACCCTCCAACAAGGACTCCGGCGACCTTGCCCATCTTTTCCGGCGACATTTTCTGGCCAGATTTTCCAGATCAGCTTGTCTCTTTCCTGGGACCCTACCGGTGTTTTTCGCAGATTTTTCCGATGATTATGGCAGAACCCAAAATTCTGAACAGTGCATTAAGAATTTCCAGTACCACTGTCTGTCATACTGCCCTTGCATTAAGATCTGAATCAGTTTGGGTCTTGGATTCTGGAGCCACTGATCACATCTCTGGTAACCCTTCCTTTTTCTCTCATATTAATTTATCAAACTCTCTTCCTGTTGTTACTTTCGGAGATGGGTCAAAAGGAAAGGCTATAGGAATTGGAAAGGTCACCATTTATTCTTTATCTTTATCTAATGTCCTTTACATTCCCGGTTGTCCCTTCAACTTGATCTCAGTTAACCAACTTACTCATTCTCTTAATTGTCTGGTTACCTTTTCCTCTGATTCTGTAATTATTCAGAACCGTCAAACAAAGGAGACAATTGGTGCAGGAAAAGAATCACGAGGTCTCTACCACCTTTTATATCCTACCAATACCAAAATAGCCTGCACTGCTACTGTTTCACCTCTCCTTAACCATTGTCGCTTAGGACATCCAGATCTCAATAAACTAAAACAACTTGTTCCAAGTTTGTCAAGTCTAAAAGCCATAGAGTGTGAATCATGTCAACTTGGGAAACACTCAAGAGCCTCATATTCTAGTAGAGTGAATAGGAGATCTACTACCCCATTCTCTCTAGTTCACTCCGATGTTTGGGGACCATGTCGGGTTTCATCTATTTTGGGGTTCTCATATTTTGTTGTCTTCATTGATGATTTCTCTCGGTGCACTTGGGTCTTTTTAATGAAAAACTGTTTTGAATTATTTGATGTATTTCAGAAATTCTACAATGAAATTGTGAATCAATTTGGGGTATCTCTCAAAATCTTACGAAGTGATAATGCAAGAGAGTATTTTTCTGACTCTTTCACTTCTTTCTTTTCATCACATGGAATACTTCATGAATCTTCATGTGCTAGAACTCCTCAGCAAAATGGAGTTGCTGAACGAAAAATTCGGCATCTTGTTGAAATAACCCGTACTTTGCTCATTCATAACAAGGTTCCTAAGAATTTTTGGGGGCATGCTATACTTCACTCTTGCTATCTTATAAATCGAATGCCTTCTTCTGTTTTGCAAGGAAAAATTCCTCTTCACGTCTTGCGCCCACAGGCTCCATAAGCTCCCATTACGGATCTTTGGGTGCACTTGTTTCGTTCATGACTCTTCCCCAGGACGTGACAAACTTGATGCTAAGGCAAAGTGTGTTTTCATTGGATATTCTCGTCTCCAAAAGGGCTTTAGGTGTTACTGTCCTAAAACACATTGTTTCTATATTTCCTTTGATGTTACATTCTTTGAAACAACACCTTTTTTCTCTTCCACCTCCATTGAGTCTGATATCCTAGGGGAACCCACAGAGGTAACAGAAATTCTCCCTGTTCCTACTTTTTCAGAACCTGTATCTCACACTGTTCCTGAAAGAACTATACAGATTCCTGAAAGAACTACACCAAATCCAACCATTCAAGAGGAAGGACATGTTTCACCATTTAGGTACACCTATCAACGACGCAATCGTCAAAACTCCCAAGAAGATGGGTGTCCGATTGATTCATGTCCTACATCTTTGCTTCCCATTGACACAGCCCAAACCACAACAGAAAAAGACTCTCCCATTGCTAGTCGAATAGGTAAAAGATCCACTCGAAATCCTTATCCTATCTATAATTTCCTCTCACAAAAACGACTATCTCCATCATATTGTGCTTTCATTACTAGTTTGTCTACTGTTTCTGTTCCAAAGAATGTCAAGGAGGCATTAACTCATCCAGGATGGACGCAAGCAATGATTGATGAAATGGAGGCACTTGATTCTTCTGGAACTTGGAAGTTAGTTTCTTTACCTCCGGGAAAAACTGTGGTTGGTTGTAGATGGGTGTATAATGTGAAGGTTGGTCCAGATGGACAAGTTGATAGACTTAAAGCTCGACTTGTTGCTAAAGGATACACACAGGAATTTGGCATTGACTATATAGACACTTTCTCACCTGTTGCCAAAATCACCTCTATCCGCCTCTTCCTCTCAATGGCGGCCAATCGGCACTGGCCGTTATATCAGTTAGATATTAAAAATGCCTTCTTACATGGTGATTTGAAGGAGGAAGTATATATGGAGCAGCCCCCTGGTTTTGTGACTAAGACAGGAGCAAGTCTTGTTTGTCGTCTCAAACGGTCTCTCTATAGGTTGAAGCAATCTCCACGTGCTTGGTTTGGGAGATTCAGTGATGTGGTCAAACAATTTGGCATGATCCAAAGCAAGGCCGACCATTCTGTCTTTTATAAACATTTTCTTGGAAAAAGCATATATCTTGTGGTTTATGTTGATGACATCGTCATCACAGGAGATGATACAGAAGGAATTGAACAGCTCAAGAAATACTTGTGTCAACATTTTGAGACAAAAGACCTTGGGAAATTAAAATATTTTCTTGGTATTGAAGTTGCTCAATCTGGAAAAGGTATCTATGTGTCCCAACGGAAATATGTCTTAGATATTCTTGAAGAAACAAGTATGACAAACTGCAAACCAGTTGACACACCCATGGATCCAAATGTCAAGCTTCTTCCAAGACAGGGGGAGCCTCTATGCAATCCATGTAGATACCGGAGATTAGTTGGCAAGCTACTATACTTGACGATCACCCGTCCAGATATCTCATTTGCTGTAAGTGTAGTTAGCCAATTTCTACAAGAGCCATGTCAAAACCATTGGGATGCAGCCATTAGAATCTTAAGATATTTGAAAAGATCTCCAGGTACAGGATTACTTTATAAGAATCATGGACATACAGAAGTTGTTGGATATACAGATGCAGATTGGGCTGGATGCCCTTGGGATAGAAGATCAACATCAGGATATTGTATTCTTTTTTGTGGTAATCTCGTTTCATGGAAAAGCAAGAAACAAAATGTGGTTGCCCGCTCAAGTGCAGAAGCAGAATACCGAGCAATGGCACTTGGAATATGTGAGCTAATTTGGATTAAACAACTTCTCACAGAACTCAATTTCTATAAACTTGGTCCTATGAAATTGATTTGTGATAATCAAGCAGCTTTGCATATTGCCTCCAATCGTGTCTATTATGAAAGAACCAAACATATTGAGGTTGATTGTCACTTTATACGCGAAAAGGTTGCATCTGGAGACATCATTACCTCATTTGTTGGGTCAAATGACCAACTTGCTGATGTTCTCACTAAACCTCTTCGTGGACCTAGGATTGAATACATTTGTAGCAAGCTTGGAGCTTTTGATTTATATGCTCCAGCTTGAGGGGGAGTGTTGGACATAGGCAGTCATATTTACTCTACTCTAGGAAGTTGTAGCTTTGAGAAGATGAGTAGTTTTTCAGCATTTATTATGCCCTTTCATATGCCTTTCTTTATGCCTATATATATATGGTTGTAATCTGGAGAACTAGTGAGAGATACAATGAAATAAAGCATCATTTCTTCCTTTTCCTCTACTGTTTCCACAAAATGTATAGATCCATTTTTATTGTCCCATGATTCTGTACAAGAGGTGGCACCCCATAAATGCCAAATTGGCACGGTCAATCAATAAAAATTTTTACTTTTTCAAAAATATAAATGACAAACCAGACATATATTATGAAATCAGCAGACAAAAGAGAATAATTACCCCACATTCCTCATCACGATCAATGACAGCATATCGTTGAGCAAGAGCATTAATATCATTTCTAATATTGTCGGCACCTTGTGTTGCATCATTCATCTCCTGCTTCAATTTTTCAATTTGCTCATTATAGTCCTCTAATGATGAGCAAATTGCTTCCTGCAATAATTTTGGTAGTAAGTGCCAATTCTAAACTGTTGAGCAGACAACATAAAGTCAAACTGAAAGAAAATACATAGATTGATGTTTGCTGATAAAGGATAGATTGATGTTTGATGATAAAGGAGTTCACACTAAGGAATACAATACCATAAATATCTGATATTTGCAGAAGTAATGGTCACTTGCTATTAAAGCCTTAAAGGGTTGTATTTAAAAGTTAAAGAATTTGAAACAAATAGATAGTTTTGAAGTCTACCTTCAAACCCAAAGGTCATGTTAATGCATCTCTTCATAGCATTGCAAAACAAGAGAAATGTAAGAATGGACAGGTTTGGATTGGATGTGAGGAGGATGGAGAAGACTTTTTAATCTTTTACTTCTATTTCATCTACTTTTAACATTTGATATTTTTCAGAGGGCTTGTGCCCTAGAGAATATAACTTCTCTTATACTTCAAAAATTTAAAATCTATGGTTCAAGTTAGTAATTAAGTTACAATTAAATGTAACAATTAGGAAACATTTAGTGCTCAGTACCCATTATACTCACTCTGCCCCTCAACAAGTGGCCTACTTTCTATTTTACAAAGTCCTATAAAGATTGACCTCGTCAAAAATTCAATACTTCTACTAAAGCTAATTTTCCACAATACTCCTTTTCTTCCATGGGTTGAAATTAATGACAAAGGAAAGAGAATTTTCAATATTGTATTTATGAAGGGCAAGAATGGAACTACACAGTAAAAAACATTTAATGCAGAAGCCAGAATAAAGATTACTAAGACAGAGATACTTACTTTGAAATCATCAATTAAAGCAAAGTCTGGAAAGAAAGGTAAGATATCTTCAATCTTCAATAATCCATCAGTTTCCTTGAGAAATGCTATTGCCTTTCGGATATTCTCCCTCTTAGTTCCTTTTTCCTGCTCAATGACATGCTTTGCAATCATAAGCCAAAGCTTTTTTCTCAAGTCTTCATCATCTTCAACTTTGTCTGCTTCAGCCATAGCAAGCTCTGGATCAACCTATTGCATTGCACAGGAAGAACAAGTTTGGTTGATGAGAAGGCAGAAATGAACTTTGGAATTCATAATGTTCACTCAAGCCCTTTCTCTTATCAACCATTAGGTTCAGCTATTAGTTGTTTTAAGCACAAAATCTACTCACTCATGCATTGTTCAAAACAGCCAAGCATCATCTTGACCTTAATTTCTTCTCCAAGATTAATATTTAAAAACATACGTGATGTACTTGTTTTCAATAAAGCATTTGAGTCATTTCTTTAAGCCATTCAAGAATGGCCGAATGGGAACTAGAATTTAGTCATACGGTTATCAATTAGAGTATAAACTGAACAATATGTTTATGTTGATTGTAGAGAGATATCAGTCTAAACTATCCATCTAGAAAGGGGAAAAAGGCAGGGATGTATAAACGTATTTGGGTATTTTCTAGATGTATGTATATCGACCTTGAATGGCAAAAATGCCAAGTTTCTCATTTGGCAAATAATGAGTATAAATGCATCCAAACAAAATTATCAGTCTATACCTGTAAAGCAAGAGCAACTGCTTCTTCATGCATAGACATCATGCTATAGATATGAACACAAGCGCGCATCCGCTTTTCCTTGAGGCAAAGGCGCAAGGCATATTTGGGGTCATAAAAAAATTCAGGGCCACCTGGCCGACCCCTCCCAAACTTGCATTGCAGGAAGCGCAGGAGAGCACTCTCATCCTCCTTAAAAAAGAAAACAAAAGAAAATAGTCAATGTTAGTTGTGCAAGTGTCATTTTGTCTGAGTCTCCTAAAAAAATGAACTAGCATAGACCAGATTAAGTTTCATAAAAGATAAACTAAGTGCAGAAGAGAAACAAGAAACCAATGGTTCAATATCTGCCTTTATTATAGCTTTATGTCACAACTATAGAGTTGAGAGGAAATATAAGAAAACCCTAGTGTAACCTATTATAGCGTATATGTACTTATATAAGCATTGGCATCAGAATATAGGCATCATAATACTACTAATATAGTCAATGTACTACTTTCTTTGGTTTTCTATGTACTAGTTTCTGCCTCTGTGCCTTACTTGTGAGTGGTGGCTATTTTCCATCTGTCAAGCCTTTAATCCCTCAAACTCAACATGATATTAGAGCTCTAAACACCTAAACTCTAATCTATTCTCAAGAATTCCCAATATGAAACCCTGCGCATTTTTCTCGTTCTTCACCTGACAAAACCTTCTTGTGACTACTTTCATTATTCCGACTCTCTTCTGTTGGCCATCTTGGGAAAAACTAACATCAGCATCGTGTTCAGAACCTCATCTCAACCTCACATCAGAAGCACTGCCACCAACTTCTCCCAGGCATGGTCATGCATCACCTGAGCAGTCAGATCATCCATCTGATTTTGCACCGAGCTCTTCTCCTTTCAACAACCTAATCTGTGAAGTTTGACATTGATCCATTGCTGCTTCGCACCATTCTTCTCCTTTCAACTACCTAATCTGTGATGTTCGATATTGATCCATTACTGCTTCACACCACTCCCTGCCATTAACCAGTTGACCACTACCCTATTCTCTTCATTTCATTGCTATAGCCAAAATGAATCTCTCAGCTGCTCGAACCTTCACCTCTACCACTCAACAGGGAAAGCCTTCTTTTTGACACCACCTCCTAGACTGCTTCCTTGTTTTGCCATGCTGTTTTGAGGTTGTTCATGTTCAGTTTCGTCACTTGGTGCTTTTATCTTTATTCCCAAGGGTCCGTTTCTGAGGGTATTCACATCCAATAGTCTCATTCTCTAACCACATCTAATTTGTTTATCTTACTAAGTTTCAACTGAGGGAGGGGGTGCTTGTTAACGGATGAATATATATAAAAGAAAACCCTAGTGTAACCCTATCGTAATCTTAGGCTTAGCCCATTATGCAGCTCCTTAGGTATCTATATAAGCATGTGTATCAATATCAGAATAGAGGCAGCATCACAATACTACTAATATAACTAATATACTCCTGCTGATTTTTCATATATTAGCTTCTGCCTCACTAGCAGGTGGTGGCTATTTGCCATCCACCAGACATTCAATCACTCAATTTCAATAATTTGGCACATAAATAAATGAATGAGAGATCAAAGGACACATGAAATTAAGTCACCTAGAGTATATCAAACAAATTATGCACCTTTTAATGAGCTGTTAATATACTAACATCATTTTGAATCAAATGGATCTTTTCAATACCAAAAGGCAGCAAAATCAGATGAAGAAAACAAGATCAAGAAAATTAAGGAAAATATTGAGCTGAACATATTTTTCTGCCTGGCACTATTTTGGAAATGAATAGAACACTCACTATATATTTAGAGTAAGAGTACATCTTTCAATAGAATAACAAAAATAAAAGAAATATATAATGCTAAATATTAACTACTGCAAACTTGTAATAAGAAATGTTCCTTAATCAAGATACAGACGAATGCACACGGCATTCTTGAGCTGAAGTTAAAAGCAGGATTTCTAGTCTCCTAAGGTTTAATGAAAATTTTCTACATTTGATATAAGAAGTTGAATTGTAATGAAATAATGGAGAAAGTCAGCATGGCATTTATCAGTGAAGCTAGTCTTGCAAAAGCTCTCACTAACTAACCTTTTTTGCATATAATGAAAGTAGCAGGTTATGAACACCAGGATCCTCATTCTGCAGTCGGTGCACACAATACTCCAGATATTTTATAACTTCATGGGTTTCATTCCTACAAATAGAATGCAGAAGAAAGAACCGCAAATCAACAAAGATAGAATCGAATTTTGAGATGCATCATGTAATGATCCATCATCCATTCCAGAGAAACCTTGGAGTAAAAGATGCAATAATTATCAAGTATATTATAAATAACATAAAATAATGAAACAAGGCCACTTCATAATAGATTAACTAAAACATACCAGTGTAAAGAAATGTAGCTTTGCTCAAAAGAGTAGTTTCTAACCCACCCACAAGATTTGTAACCATACTGGGCAAAACAGTGGTGGCTCAACCCAGTAAAAAAAAAAAAAAAAAAAAAAAGATAACAAATTGTGTAAACAACAAAGACAAGCATGCTTTTCTCCAATATTACTCACTATAATGTATTGTATAGTTGTATCTGTTAGAATAATTAGGAGGGAGTAGTTAGAGAGTTTCTCCCTGCCTACTTTCCATTTTTTGAATTCTATGGTTTAGCTTGACATGGTATCAAAGCCAGAGAGAGTGAGTGAGGTAGTGAGTTGAGGTCGGAATAGTGAGACGATCACCGGAGAAAGAGTCGTGCAGCCACCAGAGCAGTCACGCGCCACCTCCTACGTCACGCGCCGGCGCGTGAGGAAGTTTCCGGCGACAGTTTGTTCTCCCAGGTTTGCTGTGTTGATTTGAGCATGTGTAACAAGCTGGGTATGATCAATATCTATGCACCAGCTTGAAGGAGAGTGTTAGAATAATTAGGAGGGAGCAGTTAGAGAGTTTATCCCTGCCTTACTTTCCATTTTTTGAATTCTATGGTTTAGCTTGCTCCTTGCTGTATATATATAGGCTGTACAGGTTCCTCACTAATACACAGTAATACAGTTTTCTACTTTATCTTAGTTGACAGTATCTGTGATTACCATGTCACTCTTGCCTCACTATTTACTATTTCAGTTATTGCTATCAATTCAAGAAAATAATTCTAAGAAAGAAATGTGCATTACATTGCATGTGGCTCACTTGAATAACGCATCATGGCAGGAATGAGTTTTCTCGGGTTCAAATTTTTAGTAGTCATCCATGACTCAACAGTTTCATATGCATCAAGCATGATAAGGTCTGGAGCAAACTTGTACTGCAAAGAGAAGTCAGTTTCCAACAACATTATCATAAGTCCTAGTCATTACAAAAACATATTAAAATGCACAAGCAAGTGAAAATTAAAGGAACAAATAAGTTGAAAGAGAAAGTAAATAATTAATTAATTATACGCAGAAACAATAACGTACCTGAAGATCTATTGAGATATTAGGCTTCTGAAGAACTTGCAGGGCTTTCTTTGCTTCTCCTTGCTATACATGATAAAAAGATACACAAATAAGGTTCAAGCCTCTAACTAATGATCAGACCACCAAACACTAGATGCTATCATGCACGGAAACTCCAAAATGGTACCCTGTTTCGTCTCCAAAAATCACAGAAACTCATTCAAAAATGTTCTCCTAATAAACCAGAAGTTTCGGAAAAAATTTGGGTTGTTTTCCAAATAAGAAAATGTTAGGAAACACATTTCCTGATCTGGAAACCCGTTTTGGACCATTTAAAAAAGTTTGGGCCAAATTTTAAAATATTAAAATTTCTTTAAACCCTATTTTGTGAAAGACATAGATGACTACGATTCCCCGACACTGCTTTTCTTTGCTTCTCTTCGTCTTCTATCAAGGAATATGAAAGAATATTATGATGACAAATAAAAAAGGGGGGATGTTAGAGAAGACGAATTTCGAGAATGGAAGATGTTGGCATCCTCGAGTTTGCCAACCTATCTTTGGATGAACCGACGCTAGAGTCTGTATTTTTCTAATGGAGATTTTAATTAAAACATGATTGTTGAAGTTTTAAAATATTTTAAATTTTGGATATTCTGTTATTATTTCAATTAGATTAGATGCTGTAATGTTTAACTATTTATTACTAATTTAGTACATTACTTTTAAAATTTTATTTATTAGTGTAATACTTTTCTTCATGAAACTAGTAGTAGATAATTAATATTTATGCATATTTAATATATAAAATATTGACAAATATATCCCTATATTTTTTTATATTTGTGGATTTCCCTCACGTTTCGTTGCCTACATTTTTTGACATTGGTGCTTCCATGTTACCCGTTTCTAGTTTCTGTGCAACATAGACTAGATGAATTACAAAGTACAAACATCTATAGAGTAGTAGTTCCTTTCCCTACTAAATCACATTAAAAAATTAGGAAGAGAATGCATGCACATCTAACATAAAGTCACATATTGCTCCTTTCCCCTCACTTTTCTTGAACCAAACATAAAGTTGAAGTCAACAAAAAAACCAACAATTCATTTGACCAATGGTTATAATCTATCAACTTTTTATCTCCAAAATTCAAATAATTATTGACATCAAACACTGTAATTTCAAGAATAACAGGATCCCATCACCCATTGAAAGGATAAATAAACAAAAGAGGAGAGGAACCAAATTTGTGAATATTGAGAAGATAATAAATAAATTGAGCACGTATGTATACCATATGAAAGCACAAATAATTCAAGAATCTATGTAAGATTCCCACATTTAAAGTACTTCACGAAAATCATGGGATAAGAATCAAAAGTGCCATAAGCCCATAATATTGAAAGAAACCATAAATGGTAAAGAAAAAAGAACATGTCTATTTGTGAGCCTAACCAGCTTTTATAAAACCAGGAACCAAAACGATACCTGAATATAATGATGAACAACAATCTCATATTGCTCCTTCAGGCCAGCAAAAAAGACCAATTCATCGACTCTACCATAGCTGCAAGGAGATGTAATTTTTATGTTAAAAGTTTGAGTAGGTAATACATATTCCATTATATTTTACAAAACAAACTAGCAATTTATAAGCTATCATTCATGCAATAGATATTTAAAACATCACCTATACAGAGAAGCAATTAATGACAATTACAACATACTTAGACTTCACACAACGTTACACATATTAGTAATTTCTGCACTTATGACAAAATATTAAAAATTACTTGTTGAAAAAGGAATGAAGACAGTTTTTTTACCCATCGATGAACAGGTAAAAAACACACTTTAGCTTTGATCTATTTGTCTTTTTCTTTTTTTTGTGCTTGTCTAGAGAGATAGTTTTAATTGAATTTATCTATACTTAACTATTTATTGTGGTCTTATGTATGTCTTGAATGATTTCTTTCATGTATGTACCACATTTTGATAATTTTTGGAGATATAGAAGTGTATCTTAAACACTCTTTGAGTTTTGGAATCCTTGGAACTTTCCTAATAGAGATTATCATAGATGTTGCCACTTCAAGTAATCCCAATACTTGCCAAGTCTCTTAAACTTCCAAGTGGGTTATCAATTTGGGTACCACGGATCATATGACAGGTAACTCTAGCCTCCTTTCTACCTTTCAATCTTCTCCATTCACTTCCCATGTCCCTTTAGTTGATGGGTCCACCTCTAGGGTGCTTGGGATTGGCACTGCTACTCCAATTACTCATGATTTGAATTGTTCTGTAACTTTTTTCCCTACTCACGGCATATTTCAGGATCTTACGACGAAGCAGATTATTGATAAAGGACATGAGTCTGGTGGCCTCTATATTCTTGATTCTAATATTCCAAAAATTGTTGCCTACTTCGGGATGGGTACTCCCTTTGAAGCCCATTGTCGCTTAGGACACCCTTCTTTACCTCTGTGAAAAAAAAATGTGCTCGCAATATCATAAGGTGTCTTCTTTAAATTGTGAGTCTTGTCAATTTGCTAAACATCATTGAGTTAGTTTGACTCCTAGAGTAAATGCTCCATTTGAGTTAGTTCATTATGATGTTTGGGGTCCATGTCGTGTTATGACTAAATCTGGGTTTCAATACTTTGTTACTTTTGTTGACAATTATTCTCACATGACTTGGGTATATTTCATGAGGAGTCGGTCTGAATTGTTTTCTCATTTTCGTGCTTTTTGTGCTGAAATAAAAACGCAGTTTCATATTCGTAAGCGTATCTTGCGAAGTGATAATGCTAAAAGAGTACTTTTCTGAACCCATTTCCTCTTATATGGGTGAACATGGTGTTTTACACCAATCATCTTGTGTTGACACTCCATGTCTCCATCTCAAAATGGGGTTGCTGAAAGAAAAAACACACTTGTTGGAAACTGCTCGAGCTCTCCTGTTCCAAATGCAAGTTCCCAAACACTTTTGGGTTGATACAGTTTCTACTGCATGTTTTTTGATTTGATTAACCATATGCCATCTTTGATATTACGTGGAACAACACCCTATCAGCATCTCTTCCCACAAAAGTTGCATCTTTCTGGGATATTCTCTTGTCCAAAAGGGGTATAGGTGTTACTGTCGTCTATGGGAAGATATCTAGTGTCGATTAATGTAACCTTTCATGAAGATGTTCCCTTTTCACTTCCTTCAACTTCTGCAAGCCACGGGGACGATGATGATGTCACATCTATATGGTTACCACCACATCCACTTCTATCCCTACTTTACGACCACCAATCACTCATGTTTATTCTCGTAAGCAACATTCTGTCCCTCCATAAATATTTACTCCCAACCCGGATACTTTGTTGGCTCCTGACACATTGCCCGTCTCATGTCCTGAGCCAGCTTCTTCGTTGGATGATCTAGATGACTTGACAATAGCCCTTCGCAAAGGTAAAAGATCTTGTACGTATCCTATTTCACCTTTTTCTCTTATACTCACTTACCTCGTATTTCTTGCTCCTTTATTGTTTCTCTTGACTCCATACAAACTCCTAAAATTGTAAAACAAGCCTTGTCACACTCCGGTTGGCGTAACGCTATGATTGAGGAAATGAATGCCTTAGATTTCAATGGTACCATGATACTTGCAGGGAAGAAGGCCATTTGGTGCAAGTGGGTGTTTGCGGTAAAGGTTAACCCTAATGGGTCAGTGGTTCAATTGAAGGCTTGTCTAGTTGCAAAAGGGTATGCTCTAACCTATGGTATTGGTTACTTTGACACATTTTCCCCGGTTGCGAAATTGACCTCTGTCAAGTTGCTCATTTCTAAAGCTTCTATGTATGCTTGGCCCTTACATCAACTAGACATTAAGAATGATTTTCTACATGGTGACCTTCACAAAGAAATCTACATGGAGCAACCACCTGGGTTTGTTGCTCAGGGGGAGTATGGTAAAGTTTGTCGCCTCCGCAAATCTCTATATGGCCTAAAGCAGAGCCCTCATGCATGGTTTGGGAATTCAGTCAAGCGATTGAAAGGTTGGGCATGTTGAGAAGGAAGTCTGATCACTCTATTTTTATAAGCATTCTAAAACAGGTACTATCTTATTTGTGGTCTATGAAGATGACATTGTTATCACAGGTAGTGACCGCTGGTATTGTATCTCTTAAGACCTTTCTTCATAGTTAATTTCGGACTAAAGATTTTGGTACATTAAAGTATTTTTTGGGTGTCAAGATAATACGGAGTAAGAAAGGTATATTTCTCTCCCAAAGAAAATGTGTACTTGATTTATTGACAGAAACAGGGAAATTGGGAGCTAAGTCATGCAGTACTCCAATGAATCAATGATCACGAATTCACAGTTAACACCAGAAAGATATAGACGATTTGTTAGTAAGCTAAACTACCTAACTGTAACCCGTCCTAATATCGCATACTCAGTCAGTATTGTAAGCCAATTTATGGCTTCTCCAACTGTTGACCACTGGAGAGCTGTCGAACAAATCTTAAACTATTTGAAAGGGGCTCCAGGACGTGGAATTGTATGTCAAAAACATGGACATATGGAGATTAGGCGCTTTACATATGCAGACTATGCAAGATCTAAGGAAAATCAGAGATCTACAACCGGATTTTGTGTCTTCTTTGGTGGGAATTTGATCTCGTTGAAAAGCAAGAAGCATAATGTTGTCGCATGGTCAAGTGCAGAGGAAGAGTACAGAGCAATGGCACAAGCAACCTGTGAAATCTTGTGGATATATCACATTCTGAATGAAATAGGATTCAAGGATCCTATTCCTGTGACGCTATAGTGTGACAATCAGCTCTCCATATTGCAGTCAATCCTGTCTTTCATGAACGAACCAAGCACATCAAAGTTGATTGTCATTTCATTCATGAAAAGATACAACGAGGCTTAATTTTTACAGGGTTTGTGAAGACAAGAGAACAGTTAGGAGATTTTTTTACAAAAGCCATGAATGGGTCTCGACTCTCGAGTAGATTACTTATTTAACAAGTTGGGCATGATCAATATCTATGCTCTAACTTGAGGAGGAGTTCTAAACATTATAAATGGTAGGAATATATTTAGCATGACATTAGGATTAATGCGCATATTCTTAGGGATTGAGTTTCGATCCTTACATTACTATTATATAGTTTCTTGTATAAGTATGTATATTCCTTAGTCTAAAATATATGAAAAACATATAGAGTTCTTCTGTTAACAAAAAGTAAAAAGGCTCGAGGTAAAACAAAACCAATTGCAATGTTATTATGCTAGTTACCTTTCAAGTAGCTTCATAGTTGTTGCTTCATCCAATACGTCCTTGCTGTCACTTAGAAAAGCACGAAACTCCATAATAATATCTTGATACTCTGAACTGTGAGTCTCTGAAGCACCGTCATCTTCTAAAAGTAGCCGATTTATCTAGGAGAGATGAGGGGAAAATCACAAATAGAATTTAAAACAAATATATAACAGCTTATAGAAACTCTACAACTACAACTAACAGAAATCACATCACAAGCAGTAGAAAACTTTTAGATCATAAGTGATACTTATTCATTTGTTAGTGGCAAATGACAAAACAAAAGCACTTCTGGTTCCCATTGCATTATCACCAAAATAAAGACTTTAACCCACTGGACCAGGGTTTAGTAGCTAATTGGCTGAAAAGTTTGGTTTTGCTACTCTCAAAAGTTCCTTTTTTGAAGTATATCAGTATATGTGGCACCACATGAAGGGTCCACCCATAGAATTTTAGTTGAAAATCCTCTCAAGAATTTTAAATCATATCTTTTATTAATTATTGAAAGATCAAATTTTTCTCAGATAAACAGATGAGGTTCAGCCCATAGATTCTTGGAAGCAAAATACCTCCACCAAAAACCTCACTAGAAGTTCTTCCTGAGAATCAAACCTATTTGTATCCCCTCCCATGTTCCATTGAAACCCATTCATCCCCATCAAATTCCAGCCCAAAGAGAAAATCCAACTTTGCATTCTCAACGCTTCTGTCGCTTCCTAAAGACAATTGCACATATAGCATCTCTCTTATTGTACATGTTCTATATGCACTACCCTGGTCTCGGGGAATAAATATGCAATTGATTACTAAGGGCAAGAACCAAATGGTCTAATAATTGACATGGAAATTTCCCATGTAGATGTTCTACAATCACTAGCCTGGTGTCTGGGGAACAAATATAAAATTGACTATTAAGGACAAATTCTAAACTATTCAAAAATTCACACAGAATTCTAATGTAGAAATAATCCTAGATTGCCCTATTCAGAACCTGGTATTGCTTTGAAGGGAGAATGTGACAGATTAACATCAGAGATAACTGATGACACACATATACTCTGAAAGTGTTCATGTATATAGTATACAATATCTAAGTTTAACAGGAGAGAAACGAAAAACAGAATTTTTCCAGTGGCTATGCAACACAGCAGAACAGACCTTGTCCAAATACAGTTCAGTTGCCCATGTACAAATCATAGTTATTTGACACTTGTCATCCTTAGCAAGACTGTCGAGTTTCCTTAAAAGGAAGGTTCTCAAAGCATCCTGCAAACTAGGAACTATATTAAAATGAACTGAATTTATGATTTTCAATGATACAATGACTTGATGACTTGTTTTACGAAAATACAAATGCATTATGATCATTGTAACCCAAAGAAAATACCAAAAATAACTATTACCTGTTCACCTATACTAATAAACTTCAATGTTATCTCTTCGAATGACAACACATACGTAATCTGCAATTTAAATTCCCTTGCATCAGGATGTAGTCAATTGCTAGCAAATAAAGAGCTAGATAGATGGATGAAAAAATTAACATTATTATTTATCTATATCAAACCACTATAATTTTAAAAGGGGTGTGGTTATGTGGAGAGAAAGAGATATCAAGAAGGCAATGGGCTCTAGCAACTAGTTCCAATGCAATTTACAGCTGGAATAAAAATAAACAAAAAAGGACATAGCAGATATATTAACTTTTTTTAGTACTTCTGGCTCTTACAATATAGTATTTGTCCATACATATTTTCTAAACATATTGAAGCACAAAGAGTCAACGCCCCCACTGGGGTTCGAACTATGACCTCCCATTTGGGAGCGCCGCGGAGGTGCCATTGAGATACAAGCTAAATCATTGAGGAGTTAAAGTAGCGCAATTGCAGTGAGAGATATACTTTTTTTATATATACAAATACAAATATTTCCCAGACACTTGGTTGAAAGTACTACAGGCTCAAGGAAAAAAGAAGAGTTAAAACCCAAATCTTCACATAAAATCATATAAGTTTTCTAGTTTCTACCTGAGGAGTATCATTTAATCTCAAGGAGTGGGAAAAGAACATACAGTTTCACATATAACATACTTAACATACTATTCAATAAATTAAATTTCGTGCATTTTCAAAGTTGGATAAATGAAATTTCTTGTCATTTTTCAGTTTGGGGAATATTTCAACTTGAACACAAACTCCAATTTTCCTTATTTATTTCTATTTTTTCCAAAAAAAATATGAAAAACTTCCATTAGCTAAAAGGCCAGTACATTCTCTACTACGAGGAAGGTGTTTTTCCAATAGAAGGATATTTTCATTGAAGAAGGAATAAATTTCAGATAGATCCTCAAAAAAAAACAAGTATAGAAGATAACTAATAAGAGCCTGGTTAAAAAGCATCCACCAGTTTCTATAATACTTATGCTTTATAAAAAAAAATGTGAAGCTACAGAAAAGGCAGACCCAAAATGCAAACATAGAAATATTCAATTGTTGACAGAAATGAGCAAATTATGATTTCAAAAACATCATCATCATCATCATAATAACAATAATAATAATGAAAAAGAACGAAGAAAAAAGAAATGGAATTTACTTTTGCATAAAAATAAGCTGCTCGTTGGAAATCCTTTGAAGAAAAAGCAGATTCAGCCTGCATACACATGGATATAATAATTAAAAATAAATAAAGAAAAGCTATAAATTCAGCATTAGATGTACCCCCCCCAAAAAAAAAACAAAAAATAAATAAACCTGCTCAAAATAGACTTGATCCCTCTGCAGGTGATCATGACAACTAGCCAATGCTGCAGCATATTCCTTTAAGTCCAAGTATACCTTCCACATTTCTCGGCCTTCATCATTAACAGACACCTAATTCACATCTTATTGTTAAAAACATTAAGCCAGAAATATGTTACCTAGTGCATCAATGAACAGTTAATAACAATGACTAGAGAAACCTGGAAGATAGAGTTTTGGTCATATGCATAGAACAGTCCAGCAGACGCATCACTGCATAACCCACTGATTCCCCTTGAAACTGCATCAGGTGTTTGATCAAAAACAAGTTCTTCTACTATCTGCTTACTAATCCTGTTTACAATCTACCAATAAAATAATCTTGTGGGCTTCTACATAATGCACCAAGAATTGTGAAAACAAAATATTAAATTAGATGCTTGGGGGAAATTATATGCTTCAAGTAAAATATGTACAAATAAACAAAAAAGTTCCCATTATGCCCCTGAAATGTTATGACAAGCTGCCAACTAGTTTCCAGAATCAACATTCAGAAATATGACTTCAAGTACTGCTGAGATGAATGGCTCTATACTGCAAAAGTCATTATGTGTAACACACTAAAAAAAAATCTCTAGAAAACTAAGAAAGTTGCTAATACCTTGACTGCCAGTTTGGTTCACAGAAATAAAACTAGATAATAAGAATAGGATTTCATAAGGAATGGAATAGATAAAAAATATACTAGACATACTATTTCATTATTAAAGAATAATATGGTTGGGTTAAGAAATGGAAGATGAATAGAAATTAGAAAGTCATTAACAGAGAGAGTGTGTTATACATGCGTATGTATATGTGCATGTCAGCGTGTGTTAGCGTATAATGTACATCTACATACACACTCTATCATAACATAATACAATAGTGGTTGAAAATAATAAAAGATAGGGTATTTTTATCTCAAAAACATGGTCAATTCCACAGTCAATGGAAATAGTTCATTCCATGGGAGAATCTGAAATGGCTATTCTGCTTGCAAAGGGAATAGGTCATTCCGTGGAGTTCAATTCTGTGGAACTGAAAACAAACTGAACAACAAAATTGGTCTATTCCACCAAATCCTACTCCGTTCCTTGCCAATTCTGCTAACCCAACATGTACATTAATACAAGGTGTTGAACAAATGCCCACTTAAAAGGTATAACAATTTATGTTTTACCATTATCCACTAAAAGTGTCAATAAGGTCATGTACCATTTTGCAAGGAATATATAATGGGCATTGGGAAAACCCAAATGGCTTATTGCATAACTAGCTGTAAAAAGACATGCAATGTAAGAATAATACGGCATCAAGTGGACAGTGGACTCACCTTAACTTTGTTCCCAATAAGAAGAAGAAAATGAAATTCAGATACTGCCATAGAACTAGGTTTAACAACTTCAGCTCCTTCTGATAATTTTGAATAGTCCAAAAGAGCTTTGTTTTCCACAAAGTTTTCACCCCCACCTGGTGAACTGCATGTGAAATCTCCAATTTATTAGCAAATATCAGAGAACCAATGTATCCATAATTGGTGTAAAGTACATTTAACAAGAAATAATCATGTTACGGAAATCATACAAAAAGGGAAAAAGTTACTAACTCTTAGAACAACATATGAAGTTCAAACCTGTTTACAAGAAAAACACACTAAGTCATGGAAACCATCCTGTACCTATGATGTCCGCCAAAGTTTAGGTCACCATGGTAGATTCCAGCTCCTGAAAGCCAGGCAAAATGCACAGCTCTCCTTTGCATTATAAAGAAGTGAAGTTCACTGCAAGAAGGGCATTGCAAAATATATTATCATTTCACAAATCCAATTAAATAGATTATAAACATAGAGAGAGAAAGACAATGTGAAAAACAATGCAATTCCTTAAGGTATGCATTTATAGGTGGGGAATTACATAGGTAGATCCTGAAGAGAATCCACCTTTACAACCTACTAACCTAGTACTAATTCAAACAATCTAACTAGCATTTTATAGTATAAAGATTCTGTGCATTTAAAAGTGGCAAATTACTTAGGTAGATCATGGATAGCACCCTATTTATACAACCTTGGGTTAATTCAAACAATCAATTTAGCATTTTATAGTCCAAAGATTAAATAAATTAAGCAAATGACCACTAGATAACTTAGCAAAATGATTGCTAAGTGCCACTTGAGCCTGTGACAAATAGATCCTCTGCAAAAAGAAAAATGATTCCAAATACATGTGAAGTCAAGAGCTTAAAATCTATAATGATTTACACACACAAAAGATAACTATCCCTGATTTATAGTCTTGCAATTTCATAGCAATACGCTGCATTAGTTCCAGAAATATATTCATATTAATACTGCAGGCATTTTTTCTGTCACACTAGAGTTCCAAATTACACAATTTCATTGAAGAATATTTTAGATATTGCACAGGCAGGCACCAATTCTATCCTTCCACATTTAAGGAGAAAGCAAAGATTTTGTCCAACATCCATTATATTTGACAATATATATGCAAAATTGTAAAGAACTTACCTGTTAGGTATGTCACCAGGAAGCTCCATGAAATGTACTGTGCGGTCCACATAACTAGCAAAAACAGACTACACCGAAGAAAAAAAAAAACAATTAAACAGAAGTGCAAAGCATGGAAAACACAAATGTCATGTTCATAGGCAAGAGTGCACAACAAAAGAAGTTGAAAATTAAGTTACAAACAAAAGATGTTAGCTAGATATTTTAATGTAGGACTTAAAAATAGCAATTGACACTAGGGCACATTTAGTTCATTTTTTTGTTTTCTTTTTCCACAGTTTTCTCATTTTTCTTTTTCCATTAGGAAAATGATAGAAAAATCAAAATCGTATTATGAGCATCTATTTTCTATATTATTTTCCAAGTCATCAAATACAAAGTTATTTGAAATTCTTTTTCTTCTGTTCATTTAACCTACAAATGCTAGTAATAAGCACCAATAATATTGAGTGGTGTGTGCATCAGATCGGGTTGGTATTATCTAAATATTATTTTGAATATTCAAAATTAATACTGGTTAGTATGATATAAAAAACATCTAGGGATAACAAGAAGTTGGGTAATACCAAGTACCCAACCCTCCCGGACCCTAATAGAACAAGTTCAGATAGTTGAAAATTAGGCTTGGGATGAGTTTGGGCAGGCAAAACCGCAAAACAATACTCGTCACAGGTTCAGGAAGTAGAGAAACCCCCCTGTGTGTGTATGTGCGCGTGCTGTATTTATCTTTTTTGTTCAATATATTAAACTGGTTTCGGGTACCATACAAGTAGTGTGGAACAGGTTTGGATAAATACAAAATATTTATTCAGGTACGGGACGAGTTCAGAAATGGCTAAAGGGGTTGGTACCCTAGCCATTGTCATCCTAAATAAAATTTAATCCTAGGTGCAAGTAAGTAGATTATATTGAAATAAGTAGATGGAAATATAGAAGATAGATGATGGTGGGTGAAGTAAGAAAAACAGCATTAAATGTAGTTATAGTGGTGGTATATATACTAGGCGTAATGGTGATTATGGAAGAAAAGTAGATAGGGATGATGATAGGGTAGGTAGGTGGAGGTAGGGGTATATAGATAGGTGGGTGGATAGATGGTAGGAGTAGATAGAATGATAGATAAGTGAAGTTTAAGTTTGTAGCCTTGTAGGTAATGATTATAAATGGAGTTATCTGTATTTTTGTATTTGGAAAACAAGAAAAAAAATGTGTTCCAAATCCTTTGTCAAGTTGGGAAAATGGAAAACAATGCTTAAAAAATGAAAAACTAATTACTAAAATAATCCAAAAGAAAATGAAGAATTTATTTTTGTTTTCCTTCTATGTTAGATGTCCAGGAAGTTACATGCAAAATGAATCTGATAAACACAAAAACGAAATTACCTCTAGCGACCCAATCCCAGTAAAAGAATATAGGCGTGTGGGAGTAACAGCCATCACATAATATCTAGTTCCATTGTTTACAATAGCTGTTTCCATCTGAAAGGAAGAAGAAGAAAAAAAAAAAAAAAAAAAACTATCATATTACTCCATCCCTTTTGAAAGAAAAAGAAAAACGAAACTAAAAGCTATAAAGCAGAAGATCAATTCAAGAGTATGAGTAAAGCAAGTAGATGAGAAAAATTAAAAATAAAAAGCAGAGCCAACCTAGAGATGCTCCACGGACCAATGAAACTAAATAGAAGGAATATTAAAAAAAATAAATTTAAAACAAAAACTAAAATAAATAATAAAAAGAGACATAGAGAGAGAGGGGAAAAAGATGAAGCTAGAAAGAATTAAACCTGCAAACCCATGAAAGTCTCAGGTAGTTCCTTGAGTTCAAATAGCAACTTTATGTGCTTCTCCATCTTATCCTTTGCATCCACATATATCTCATACAGTTGGCCACTCTCCGTGCCAAGAATGACTTCCTTTGTTGAAGCTGCATAGTCAACAAATAGAATCAAGGCAGTGTACAAAGATTCTTAACTTATGGTGCAATTATGTATAAGAAGAGAAGAAACTGATACTACTGCTTACCTTCTGTTATTTGCTGCCGGTTCCAAGCAACAGCGTTGACAAGAAGCCCTTTCAATTTGCTTAAAACACGAGGTTTAGCCCATTTTGCATGCATGTAATATGTATCAGCACCTCCATTGCCAACAACTGTGGCAATGCAGTGACTACCACCAGGATCAACAAAAACTTTATGAATAGATTGCTCCCCGGGTCTACCAGCAGAAAGATCAATATCTGTACAAAGTTCAATAAGAAAACAGTGGTTAGAGTTTATAATCATACTAAGAATTTAGTTCCAACAAAAAATGCTGCAAGCCAAAATGGCCAACAGTCTGGAACAAAAATATGACACATATACGAGTATGACTAGCTTAAAAAAATGTAAGGAAATACTCAATGCAATATTATTTAAATTACTCAGACAGTAATAACTATTATACTTTTATCATTGTTCAGAACATGGTGTTCCAAACATCATATCTGTCTTACAACAGCTTCTATTTAGAAACTAAATGACTGTACAGAATTATGAGTAAATAATTGCTCACTCCATTTAATTAATGAGAAACATCAAAAAGCCTGAAATTCTATTAACAAAGTAAGCAAATGATTGTCAAACTGAATGCATTAAATTTTGGACTTACAAAGGACGTTACTCAGATTCCATCTATGCAAGGCTTACAACAAGTTGCAAGTTGTGAATAAGAATGGGGCCATAACATGTAAAATCAACACATGTACTTCATTATTGTACAAAGTAAAATAAAGAGAAATGAGTATGTTTGAAGGGAAATATAATGATAAGCTAAAAAGGAATAGTTATGTTATGTTAAGTGAAGCATATTTAGCAACCAAAACAAACTATAGAGTTAAAATATAAACCATATGAGCATGAATTTGAGATCCAATGAAACAAGAGATAGCACAGCCTTTCACCCACATAGCTAATTCAAAAGACCAAACAATACAACTCCACGCATCTTTCTGTTTAAGACTTGTAATACAAGTACGCCTATCAAGTCTTCATTTGAAAGATTCCAAAAACCCATCATAAATAAAGGTAATCTATTAAGACACGTTTATTTTACATGGCACACATGCAGTTTTTGTATTAGAACACAATCTAAGTGTCTTATTTTCCGAGAAAAATCATGCATGTATACAATTTATTAATAACTAGGAAAATTGATAGAATATATTCTGGTTAAATATCTCATCTAATCACCACATTATAAGATCAAGTTAACTTTGATTAAAAAAATAACAATTCCCTTTTCAGCCTTCCCAAGGTTCATTCTACTCCATGTACTATTGTTCCAGTGTGATGTGTGCCCAATGTTTTGGGGATACAGTAGCATATAGAAGATAGGAAAACAGGGCAAAATATGGGTTTTGTGGATGCAGAGCACCAATCCTGTTGTTTGCATTATGAACCACAACTGCATTTTGGTCACAGGGATTGGTTAATTAACAAGTAAGAATTGGGGAAAACTGTCAACCATGCAAATGTTGTCCTAATAGATTTCAGTTTATCCAGCTCTGTTTCCCTTCAACTTTCATTTCCCCATTTTTTTAACTGGGCAATCTAGAGCTGACACCAATGCACATGGGATTAGATTCCCATTAACATTGATGGTGAAAAGCTAGGAATTTGTGCAATTTAGATTTCAATTTCCTTCCATTTCAATCAATTCAATTTTCCAGAATTTCAGTTCTGCTTCATTAGCTCTAGTCATTACAAAATTATGCATAATTACAGATTTTGCCAATAATACAAACAATTGATACACAGAAAGTACAAGTACAGAAAACCGATAATACCGTCAGAATCGCCGACTCCAAAATCGTGTCTGATCACCCATCCTTTGCTAGTACCCAAAACGATGACATCGTTTCCGGCAGCCATACAGGTAATCACTCCACGCCCCTTTGTGGCATATCGTTCGAGAAGATCCACAGAGAACACCTGCCGCTTTGACTCCATTGCCGAATTCAACAAACACCGATCGCTACAACGTAAGAGAAATGCGAGAGTACAACATAGTTAAGTTCTACTGATCGCAGATATAAATCGAGCATTTAGATTAGAATGGAGAAAAGGTAAAGTACTAACGACTGAAGTAAGTTATTGTTCAATTCATGGTCTGGCTACAGCGCTCCGTGGGGTACCGGCCACCGGGTGCCCAAACCTTTTATGATTTGATTTTGGAAAAAGATACATATAAGCTATTCAACTATTTCAAAATAGCAAAAGTTATTGAACTCGAATAAGTTTCAAATTCATTCATAAATCTGAAAAAATATATATATAATTAACATTTTTAGTAGGTTAACAACAAGTTTGAATTGTCATGTATATATTTTATTATTTTTATTATCCTACTAAACATTTGACTCTCTTCATGAATGTAATGTTTTTCTAATTTTATTTCTTGATATGTCAAATATTGTATTTAAAAATAATTTTTTAATTTATTTTAATAATTTCAAATAAAATAATTATTTTTAAAAAATAAAATAATTATTTTGAAAATAAAATAAATAAAATAATTATGACTAACGGGAGATGAAGCGGTAGCAAGCCATGGAGACAGTTCCCTTCGTCTCCATGGGCCCATGGCGACCAGAGATGAAGGGGGCCTTCATCTCCGAGACTAGCTCGACGGTCCCTTCGTCTCCGCCCAACTAGGGATGCTGTTTTTTTTATATATTTATTTTAAAACAATTATTTTATTTTAAATTATTAAAATAAAATTTTAAAAAAAATACTATATTATTTTAAAGACACGTCAGGGAAATAAAATTATGAAAACATGACATCCAAGAGGAGGGTCAAATGCTTAGTAAGATAATAAAAATAATAAAATAAAATATACACATGTCAATCCAAACCTGTTGTTAACCTGCTAAAAAAGCTAATTGCACTTTTTTTCCATGTTCATAGATGAATTTGGAGTTTATTCGAGTTCGGTGACTTAATTGTTATCCCCAAATAGTTCAATAGGCATATTTGTACCTTTTTCCTTTGATTTTTTAAAAAAGGAATAAGGGTCAAATAGGTCATCCAACCATACACAATAATGCAATCAGGCCACTGAACTCAAAAAGCTACAATTGAGTCCCTAAACTAACATATTTCAAACAATTTTGTCTAATTTGCAGATTTCCCCCAATTCTAACAGGTCACTTAATTTAAAATATTTTTTAAAAAAAATATTTAATTAAAATAAACTAAAATAATATTTTTTTTTAAAGCATCGTCTCCGGAATAGCCAATAGGGAGAGAAATCGGAGATGGCAGTGCGCAGGTCGCCGTCATAGACTTGGAGTTTGCAGTCAGTAGTTCTGCACTTCCGCTTCGACTTCACAGCGAGACTGGGAGAACTCGAGAAGGCCAAACCGCACTGGCAGCACGCAGGTCACCGATCGGAGACTCGGAATTCGCAGTCGGCAGTTCCGGCGTTCCCCTGCGACCGCAGGTTGCCGGTCACTTCGCGCCTTCGCCTTTGCATAGTTCGTAGAGAGCAGAGAGTGAGAGACAGGGAGAAGGCGCCATGGCCATGACTGGAGACCTTCGTTTTCAGCGGATACGATGGTTTTTTCTAATCTTTTATTTTTTTAGTTTATTTTAATTAATTATTTTTAAAAAATTATTTTTAAATAATATTTTAAATTGAGTGACCTGTTAGAAAGGGGAAAACCTACAAATTGAATAAATTGCTTGAAATAGGTTAGTTTAGGGACTTAATTGTAGTTTTTTTGAGTTCAGTGACCTAATTGCATTATCTTGTGCGGTTCGATGGGCTATTTAACCCTTATTCCTTATTAAAAAAAAAACAAAAAAAAAGGTTCAAATAGGCCATCCAACTACACACCAACATGCAATTAGGCCACCCAACTCAAAAAAGCTAAAATTAGGTCATTGAACTACACAAATTCATGCAATTTCATCAAAAATGACTTGTATACCTATTGATACGTTGACGTGTCAGTTACCAAATTAAAAAATAATTTTTTAACTTTTACTTTAATAATTTTAAATAATAAATTATTTTAAAATTAAAATTAAAAAAAAAAAATAAAAAACAATATGCCGGAGACGAAGGGGTCCCCTTCGTTTCCGTCCAGCCACGGAGACGAAGGGGACCCCTTCGTCTCCGACCAGCCATGGAGACGAAGGGGACCCCTTCGTCTCCGGCCAGCCATGGAGACGAAGGGGACCCCTTCGTCTCCGGCCAGCCATGGAGACGAAGGGTTCTCCATGGCTGGCCGGAGACGAAGCCTTCGGCGAATTGTTTTTTTTTTATTATTAATTTTTTTTTAATTTTAAAATAATTTATTATTTAAAATTATTAAAATAAAAGTTTAAAAATTATTTTTAATTTTGAAACCGACACAATAGGTAAACAAGTCATTTTTGGTGAAATTGCATTAATTTGCGTAGTTCAGGGACCTAATTGTAGTTTTTGTGAGTTCGATGGCCTAATTGTATTTTTGTGTGTAATTGGATGGCCTATTTGACCCTTATTCCATAAATAAATAAAAGGTCAAATTGACTCTTTTAAGTAATTCGGATAGTGCAATTAGGTTCTCTGAGTAAAAAACAAAATCATTTATATTTTTTAAACCTGTAAAATTGTTCAATTGAGTCCAAATCGACCAGTATAGCAGGTTAATTCTTCACAAACTTGACATTTTTAAAATATTTTTTATTTTTATTGTTTAAAAATCTTTTTCTTTATTTATTAAAGAGTGAATTCCCTTTTTTTCCATAGACTTATTGTGGCTTGGACAATTTTAGTCCTCCATAAAAAAAAAAATAAATAAAATAAAAATTGACACATTTTGGACACATTTATTATGACATGGACAATTTTGATCTTCCATCAGTTGACCGTCTAAGAGAGGGGTATTTCTGTCAATTTAGGCTATCTCCTTCGTGAAAGAAAGTTGTGTGGTAAGGTTATCCGGCCGGTTTCAACGCAGGAACCAGAGTGCTAAGCAAAGACGTCGTGATTTCTCCGAAGCCCAAACTTTATGCTAGGCTCTACATGCCGCCCATAACTCCTGTAGGCTTGAAACTTCCGCTTTTGTTGTACTTCTACGACGGCGCATTTGTGGTTGAGTCAGCCTTCTCGCCCACATACATGAAGCCGCTCAACTTGCTGGCGGCGTAGGCCAACGTCTTGATTGCATCGGTGGATTTCATATCTAAAAATCCTATTCTACCCGAAGGCCTAATCTAATCCTTTATATAATAAAGCTATATGGTTTGGGAAATAATTAATGTTACAATTAATACAACAACATCCTTTATTATTAAAAAAAAAAAAAAAACGCAACATTTAAAAAATAAAATAGCTATATATTATATAATCATATAAAAAATATACTTTTGAAAAATAAAATAGCTAAATATTATATAATCAAATAAAAAATGTGTTCAATTAGAGTTTAAATTTACACATATAAAATTTGAAATTTGCTTTCCAAATGTAATTATTTTAGTTATTATTTGTATTGTGAAAATTATAATATAGATGAAATACAATTACAAATAAATCAATGTAATTATGTAAATTATCTCTATAAGTTTATTTGAATATGCACATAATTATAGATTATATTAACCATACAAAATTATAATTTTAATTTTAATTGTAATTTTGTATTCTATAAAAATAATAAATACTTGACCAATGAAAGCTCACAAATATTATTATATTAAATAATTTAAAATATTTTAGTTTTTCTATTTTTTTATTTATATTTATAATAACATAATTTTTTTCCGTGCATCGCGCGGGTGAATTACTAGTATAATTTAAGAGTTAATTCCAGCAATGGTCCTCCGACTATATTGATTTTCCAAAATTAGTCCCCGACTTTTAATTTGGACATTTTACATCCCTTGACTTTCAACTTCTTTCCAATTGAGGTCCTTTCGTCATATTATAGTAAAGTGAACTTTAAATGAAAGGGTAAAGTAGTCATTCCATTTGCCTAATATATAATTCTTTGTATTTCTTCCTTGTATACGCGACTTCGAATATCAGATTCACTTAATTGCTTAATCCCTAATGGAATTTTGTTCTTCGAGTGGATTTTGGGATTAAGCAATTAAGTGAATATGATTCCAAAGTCGCGCATACAAGGGAGAAATACGAAGAATTATACATTAGACATTTGAAATGACTAATTTACCCTTTCATTTAAAGTCCAATTTACCGTAATTTGACGAAAGGACCTTAATTGGAAAGAAATTGAAAGTCAAGGGACGTAAAGTGTCCAAATTATAAGTCAAGGACTAATTTTGGAAAATCAATATAGTCGGAGGACCATTGCTGGAATTAACTCTATAATTTAATGCCCCAAATGGTTCCCAACTCCCCCTATTTATAGCTTTGGACTTAAGATGCTAGATAGGACACATTACGAGGCCAGTTACGACCGTAATGCGTGCTCGTGCTCATAACAACACAAATGACTTACGGATGCCTTCCATTACGACCAGTGTTACGAGCATAATGCATTCTCGTGGTACATACACAATGACTTTTCAAACCAATGTAGGACAAAAGTTACTTTTAAGATTTTTCTCTTCACTTTCCCAACTCAAATGGATTTACTTTGAGAATCAATATCTCATTCACTCATTATCCGTTTTGAGCGTATAATATATCAATTTCTTCGTCTCACTACGAAGAACTCGAAACCACTATGACCCAATCAAAATCGAAAGTGGACCCCACTAATAATTATATTACAAAATAGTCATTTACAATGTCATTTCTTGTATTTTATGCTATTTTTTTCCAATATCATATGCCCTTGAATCCACCGACGTCAAGACTGCATTCGGGGAAGTTCTCACACAAATCTACGACGTGATGAGCAAAAAGTCCATCGACGATGGCAAAAATGGAACCCAGTCTTCAATTGTTCCTTCCGATGGTGAAAAGATTGAAGTTGCAGAAAAAGATGATTCTGCAGTAAACAAAATTGGTTGCTGTTCAACCTAGAGCTTTTTCAAGTGTGCTAAGCTGACATCAATGGGGGAATGTGCCTGTTTTGTATTGTAGAAGTAATGAATCATCTTTGCTGGCCGGTCGCCGGTGGTGAGAAAGCAAGTGGAAAATGGGTTTGAAGTTTACATACGACCAATTAAGAGCCACAAGTGGGACTTGTGTCTCATGTATAATACATCAGACGCAAGCCCCACTCTTTGATCCCAATTTTATTGTTTCCTCATATTTCCGCAAGGCTTCCAGGGAATTGGGTTTGAGAGTTTGAGACCCAAAAAAATTGTTAGACATAGGCTTTGTTAAAAATTATTAACTTTACATGTTTTTTTTATTTACATATTTTGTGTAGTGCGCACATTCAAATTGTGTGATTTGTAAGTTATTACATGAGAGCAAGTTTTCACACCCTCAAATAATAAAAACGGATTTTCTAGTCATCTAAACAAAACAAAAAGGGGAAAAAAAAACAATAGGACGCGCATGAAAACTAGGGTCCCAAGATAATGGAATGTATGGTTTGGATCCCTTGTACGGGTGTGCATGAAGATTAACAAGGCGTTTGGTTGGGAGGAGGGAATTATGCGGGAAAAGAATTGTAATTCATTGGTGAGAAAAGAATAAAGAGATAATTTAAATTACATTGTTTGGTAGACATAAATATAATGATGGGAATTCAAAGTGAAGAAATTAATAAAGACTCAAATGTCATTGTACGGAGATTGCGGATGCTGCGGCCTCTCTGGGGACGATGATGAATGCAAACTGGAGAGAACTTGATTATTGCCCATCTGGTATGGAGGACATGCTTGATCGTGAAATTATTCGTGCAACTTGGTCGCGCAGTGAGAGCAATTAGTTCTGCTAGGGTCCACCCCTCCTCTTGATCGAAAAAAAAATTGTCATTGTACGGAGTAATAAATTAATAATATAAATATATAATATATAATATATAATAATAAGAATAAGGGTAAAATAGTCATTTGTCATGGAATTACAATTCCGTAAAGTGTGGAATTTCAATTCCTTCAAACCAAACCTACCAAACACTCGATCTCTTAAGGTATGACCGATTGATTGATTCTGTAACTCACGATTTACCTATACAATAGCATTAGATGCGGGGTCCTGTGAACTTAAGATTAATCTGACAAACTCCCAAATGCTCTGTCGGGTCGGAGTGTAGGGGATCCTTAGAGTTGGGGTACAGCCTTTTGGAAGAAGATTAATCTGACAAAGTTGAGATTATCTAAAAAAAAAAAAAAAAAAAAAAAACTATAGATAGATGTAACAAGCGTGATTTTCATCTATTCAGTTATTCTCACGGTCAAAGACTCCTATCTTTTTCAGAATTTGTTGAGGAGATTTTGTTGGTCTCCCGTAACAAAACAATGTGTATTTAAAGGAGAGTCATCTCACTTTCACAGTGCGACTTGCCAACGTATCTCTCTCCCTCTTACCTCCCATCTCTAGTTTTAATTTTATATATATATTTTCCTACGGCTTTATTCACCAGCTCTGCAGTCTGCATGCCTAATTCTTTAGCTTTGTCAAAGAAACAGAAGGTCGAAATCAATGAAATTGTAAGATCAATTTTAATTTTTAAATCTTTTATGCTTGAGTAATAAATGTGCGTGTTTTTTTTTTAAGGCTTGAATAATAATTGGGTGTTTGGTTGGAGAGTGGGAATTGCATGGGAAATGAATTGCAATTCCATGGGAGATGAATTACTGGGAATAAAGTGGAAATTTAAATTACGGTGTTTGGTTTACAGGAATAGAATTATTGAGAATTTTAATTCTAATGTTTGGTATATATGGGAATTGAAAGGGAATAAGTAGTATAAAGTCAAAAATGTCTATTGTTGTTGTTAGGCATTAATTTTAGGTTAAAAAAAGAAGGAGTAATTTTGACTCATCACTATCTTTTTTTCTTCTTAAAATCCCAAAAATTAAAATCACAGGGAATTGCAATTCCTTGGAATTGCAATTCTTTTCAATCAAACAAGGGAATTTTGTGGTCTTTGAAATTAGGTGAGAATTAAGTGGAATTTAAATTCCCTTCAATCAAACGCTATATAGACTCTTAAATTTCACTTTCTCTATTATCTTCTCTAATAAATAAGATATTTATATTATGTGGGTTCAGAACAAATTGTTTACCTCAAATATTTGAGAGTAAAAGTTTGAAATATGTATAGTAATTTCCTTTTTATAATTACTTTATTTATAGTTTGTTATTTGATTTAATTTATGAGTTGTGTTTATTAATTTATTAAGTACTCTTTTAAAACTCATGGGGGAGCTTATGAAAATATAGAGTCTTAAACTTAGGTCGTATCCTTAATGCATCCTCAATGGAGAAATTAAACCTCATTGGGGTTAATGAATAATGAGGTTTAGACAAGTCCACAAGATGACGATGTATTTGTATTTGGTAAATCTTGTCTTATGACTCTAGCCCTCAAAGGACACATATTGAGGTAAATCAAATTAGGGTAATCTACAACTATTATTATCTTAGAAACCTTGTCTTCTTGCAGGATTGACTACAAGCTTATGAAAACCCACAACTATTACTATCTGAGGATGTGTATTAGGTAAAATATTGCTTTGTGACCCTAGTTGGCAAATGACGAAAAATGAGCACAATGAGATAAACCAGCTTAGGAAAATCCGCAACCATTACTATTTGAGGTGTGCCATTACTATATGAGGGTGTGCATTAGGAAACGACCGACAATTTTTTTTTTAAAAAAAGGACAAAAACAAAACAGTTTTTTCAGTGTCGTGTTTCCTCCGTCAGCCGCCATCAGTGTCGTGTTTCCTCCGTCAGCCGCCACTATGGCACAGAGGTTTGCGAATCAGAGATGGCATCGCGACTATAAAGGCCGGCGGTGAAGCTGGCGTTGCACCAGGAGAGATGGTGATGCTTCATGCTCGATAATAATATGAATATCAAAATTTAAAAATATCATTCATAATTTTAAATACTTTTTGACATAAATTTATAATGAGTTAATACTCAAAATCGTCCTCGACTATAGTGGTTTTTCTCAATTTCGTCCTAAACGACTTTGGTGACCTAATATCGTCCCAGACTTTTGTGTTTCGCGCAATTTAGTCCCAGACTTTTGTGCTTTTGCTCAATTTAGTCCATCATTTGTTATTCTGTCCATTTGGTGTTAAATAAATAGACAATTAAGTAATTTTAATATTAGCATCTCTTTACTCATAGACATGTGAACTGCGAAATCTTTTTTTTTTTTTACGAATTACTCCTAAAACTGCGAATATAAAATTTGATTTGCAGGTCCGGGAGTAATTCTGGGTGTAATTCGTACAAGAAAGAGGAATTTCGCACTTCACAAGTTGAAAGTAAAGAGAGACCAATATTGACATTACTGAATTGTCCCTTTATTTAACACCAATTTGACGGAATAACAAATGGAAGACGAAATTGAGCGAAACACAAAAGTCTGGGACGATATTAGGTCACCAAAGTCATTTAGGACGAAATTGAGAAAAACCACTATAGTCGAGGACGATTTTAGGTATTAACTCAATTTATAATCTTAGTCGGCTATACCCTGTACCCAACACGCACACCTACACTATCATAACACTAGATATTAATGTTGCCTGATATTTGTATTTTAATATAATAAATTGATTTTTTTTTTTGAAAACTGAAATCGAAATTTGTAGAACAGGGGCTCAAATAGCCAGTGCCGAATCTTTACACAAGAGTGTTGATTTGGCCAACTCATGGACTCCTATCCCTCGAAAATTGATAAATATTTAAATTTGAAAATGTTTTTTTTTTTTTTTAGTTTTATAATATAAAATGAAAACTGAAAAACTAAGAGGTCATTTGGTAGTAATAGAAAGTTCAAAAAGCCATTTTTTAAAATTATGTTTTTTAGAAACATTGGTCGAATAAGCCTAAATCCGTTGAGCATGCCCCGAAAGTGGTGTCAAATGGATGAAAGTGATTCTTATACTAGAATATTATGAGTGTGATTTAATTAATCACATAATATTTTTCTAGTGCGATTTATTTAGAAGTGTGCAAACTTCGGATAATTTTCGGTTAATCAACCGAATCGACGAAGTTCGGTTAACCGTTTTCGATTCAGTTCGGTTAATGGTTAAAGGAATTTTAAAACTTCGGTTAACGGTTAATTCGGTTCGAAAGGTCGGTTAACCGAAGTTTTTTAATATATATATAAACTAGTATTTGTCCCGTGCAATGCACGGAAAATATGTTATAAAAATATACTCTATATGAGGTTTATTTATATATAAAATTTTTGTTATTTAATAATTATTATGTGTGAATTCCTATGATAAAATTATGAACATAAATATATTTACAATTAAAATAATATTTAAGGTGGGTGATTACTACAAATCTTAAACTATATTAAAAATTTAGTAGATAATATTTAATATTACAAATTTTTAAGAACTTAGTAAACTACAATAGTAATTGAATTACAATTTAGAGTCACCACGGATCACAATTTTTAGACCTTTGAGATTTCTAACTCTAGATATAGCAACATACAATTGACCTTTAAAGACCAAAATCACAATCTTAGTTCAAACATTGATTTTTTCTTCAAAATACTATCGAATTAAGTGCGTAATCAATAAAAGATGAGAACTAAAAATTCGAGAATATAATCTTAATGTTACTAAGCCTACTTCACGTCAATTAAGTTGGAGAGTGTTGTTGGATAGTATCCGATGAATCCACGAATAACGCATCTGTGTCTCCGTAGTCCTTAATCTGCACATCAACAATCTTAAATATTAGGCCGCTTAGCTATGCCATATAGTAATTTCAAACTTATGAACTTTGAGGTTGCATGCAATAAAAAGTATATTTTAAATATACTAAGGGTACATTATATATGTATGTAAGGTACTTTCAATATAAAAATAATGTATTTTTAATATATTAACAATGTATTTGATATTCATGATCCATACAATTATGTGGACAATCGTTCACACAATAATTTGCCAGTAGAAATTGAAATATAAATAAATATATATATATATATATATATATATATATATATATATATTATTATTATTATTATTATTGTTATTGTTATTATAATTAACAACAATATTATTATGGTCTTGTGAAAATTAAATGTTGATTATCACCATTTAATTTTCACAAGACCATATAGCTTTATTATATATAGGATAATAATATAAATATAAATACTAATTTGAAGTTATGGATGTTTGGAGTTTATAATTCATGTTTTTTTATATTTTGTTATGAATTTATTATGATATGTATTTTATTTTAATTGGATTTACTATTTTAGGTGTTATTTTTAGAATTTTAAATTTTAGCTTTAAAAAGTTCGGTTAATCGGTTAACCGACCGACTAACCGAAAAAAAATTCGGTTCGGTGAATTCGGTAGAGCAAACTTCGATTCGGTTAACGGTTAAAGGAAAAAAAAAAACTTCGGTTAATTTGGTTCGGTTAACCGAACGGTTAACTGATTGAACACCCCTAGGTTTACCTCTCTTATAACGTGGTTTATAAGTTACTACATGAGTAGTGATGAGTTTTTCTCGTCATCCAAAAAAATATATCGTTGAATATATATATATTAGTATTTTTTATGTGCAATATGCAAAAAATAAGTGCCCAATATTAGCACTTTATATTAAAAAATTTAGATTTATTTATATTTTAGATATTAAAATTATTAAAATTATTGTAAATAATAATAATAATTTAAAACATTTTAATAAATTTAATATTTATAATTTAGGAATTAACTAACATAGAACTTGTAGAGGTGCAATGCTCTATTACAATGTAGTGACACAAAGAGTCAAATAACGTCTCCACTGAGGCTTGAATTCACAACCTTCCAAATGGAAGTCCAATCCGGATACCATTAGACCACATAGTCCTGGTGAAACTGGTCATAGAGGTGAAACTTTGGAAGAATGACCAGGGATCGAGTCTCACCAGCGGCAGTGTGGGAGCAACCTCTCAAAGTGAGGGGGGGTCCCTCTGTGGTTCATGTTCAGTTGAGTTACCATGATTTACATCCTCCCAAATGCTCTGTCATGTCGGGGTTGGGGTTCAGCCTTTTGGAAGAACATATAACTTCAATATATAATGTGTATCAATTATTATTATTGAAGAAGATAATAAAATATATGGTGGATGACGGAAGTTATAACGGTAGGGATATGTTGTCCAAAATATTGTATAGTACAACTTTTATAGCATAATGTATTAAAAAAAAAAAAACGTAACGAAAAAACACACATAAATGAAAGGTATAACCATCATTCACACTTATTTATTTATTATGTTTTTTAGATATGCCCAACTTATAAATAAATGAGAAGAATGATCAAATTAAATCCTTAGGTTGAACAAATAGTGCAATTGAGTTTCGTAAGTAAAAAAACACAATTCAAACCCTTTAACCTAGCTAAAGAAAAGTTCAATTGAGTTATAATGTAACATGTTAATACTTATGTAGTTGACATGTGTCTTTTTAAAAAAAAAAAAATAATTAATTTTTGTTTTTTACTTTTTTCTTTTTAAAATCTTTTGTATTTTTATTTATTTTATTAATACAATCACGCATAGATGTGGTGATAAAAAATTAATTTTTTTTACCGTCATAACTATTCTTTATATTTAGACCTTAAAAATAAGGTCTAGATCAAGATCATATGAAATGAGGGCGATGACTATTGACTATGGTTGCCACCCTCATTTCAAAGAGAGATGAGGGTTTGAAATGAAGGTGGTGCGCCCTTTTTTAGAAAACATTGATATGTGGAGTGACTTATAATAGGAAAGTGAGGAAACGAGATTTTCAGACGTGTAATCACTTTCCTATAAGCTTTAAATTTCTCTCATATAAAGCAACAAGCTAGGTTTAAGATTTAATCTTATGAGATACAAGAAAATGAATGAAATTCGTAAGTAGCTTTGTTTAAGAACTTCCTGTAGAAATGTAGTATTGTGAAGTATCTCAGTTTAATGCAAATTTATTGCATGTCATATCATTTAGATGTTTCTCCAACATATTTATAAATGTAAATATGGCTGTTGGAGAAGTTACATGGAAGTTTCTGCAGTTTTAAAAACTCAACTTCCATAAAACATATCTTAAATGATATATTTATCATGGGAGAAAATTAATTACGTAAATCGTGTTCAACATGAATATATACGTAATTATGAACCTTGGTAAGGTTATGAACCGTGTAAATAACTGTGCAAGAATAATATATTTATATATATTATAATTGCTAGCACAATTCTGCATGGAAGTTTGGAAAGTTTGAAAGCTCACGAGTTGTATATTCATTTTCCAACTGAAACAATTTTCAATATTAATAAATGGACAAAGCTCCAACAGAAACCAGTGTTGTAAAACTCCAACTAAAACCAGTGTTGTAAAACTCGGCCTAGGCGGCGCCTATGCCAAGTCGTTTTTGAATGTAGTCGGCCATTCCTCAGTCGGTTGCCTAGGCGGCCACCTAGGTGCCCAACTCGGCCAAAATCGACTGAGTCAGCCAACTCGGCTGAGTCATTTGATTTTGACCGGTTTCGTTTGATGTCGTCTTTCATTAATTATTGATTTTAATATTATTATGATTATGATGTTATGACTTATAAATTATCATTATTTCATTTATTTGGATGTGTTATTTGATTGAATGTTAAAAATAACCTCATTAAAATTGTCAAACAGCAAGTCTGTCACTGTTTTTTTTTTACGCCCGCCTAGATTCTGCCTATGCGCTAGGCGCTGCCGGGGCGCCCGACTAGCGCCTACTACAACCATGACTGAAACATTTCACAAATGTTGGGGAATGGACAAAGTTCCAATTGAAACTATTCCCCAATATTAGGAAATAGATAAAGTTCCAACTGAAACAATTCCCCAATATTTAAGAATGGACGAAGCCTTCTGTCAAAGCCCTTCCGGCAAACTCATTCTCCAACTGCTGTATTCCAATTAATTTTCTACCAAGCTAAAATAATATTTATAACTCCACAACTCCAAATATTATTTAAGCTTTCATGGTAGTCAATCTGAAACATTAATCATCATTGCTATATAAATTTCTAACACCCTCTCTATATATATCTCCCCTGGGAATTTGAAACAAAAGCGACAACCATGGTTGTCTCGTTCGTTTTAAATTAGGAAAATACTACATGTACTCTCATTTTCTATTCTCAACGTTTACTCCACATACAAAATCTTGATGTAGACGCTTTTATTGGGACCCACATAAAAAAAGTAACCTATCAATGCGTGTCACATTCAGGAGTAAAATTTAAGGAGTATGATTTAGGAGTTTATGCAGTAGAACTCTTTAAATTATTGGAGTAGTTGACATCAATGACCCTTTGATAAAACAACCTGGACTTTCTATATTCTTTTTAATTTTTTTTTTTGCTAAGTGTCATTCCGCACCATGAACCATACACGATTATTCATGCCGCATCCTGACCTTTCATATCTGCTGTTTAGATCTACAAATCATAAAATTTTGTTCGTCTAGACTTTTTAGCAGGTCAGTGTGCGACATGAATAATCGCGTATAGTTTATGGTGCAGGATGACACTTCAGTCAATTTTTTAGACGACAACGATACTGTCATGCATGGCTCTCTATAAAAGGAGACCACGGGGGCTATGTTAATAAAAAAATTAAAATATTTTAAACAAGAAAAACAATAAGCCCCACAGGGCCACACATAATGCAAAGAATTTATGTTTATAATGCACAGAATTCATGTTCATTATGTTGTATTTATGTGTATGTTTATGAACATGAATTATGTGCATTACAAACATGAATTTTGTACCTTAATTATGAAGTCAAATTCTATGTATTGGACACTATGAACTCTGGTCCACGATATAATTTGCCACCAAATACCTTGTGGTTTGATGACATCACTAAAAATAGGAACATGTCAGCCCCCTTTGTAGGGGCTTATGCCATGACATAATTAAAGCCTAGTTAGGTCTGATTTAGTTAGTAAAAAAAATATGCTTAGACCCATTTCAAAGCCTATTAAACTAAGCGATCTATATATACCAGGCATGACGTTCAAGCCTACAAGCCTAACATGTTTATATATATACATACATACACACTTAAAGGCTACATACAAGCTCATGCCCTAGCCCTAGCCCAAACATTAAATTTTCATAATAGGCCCATATCTAATTTTTTAAAGCTCGACTCAGACTATTTTCATCCCTAAACATCATTGTTGCTTCCCATAAAGAAGGTATCAAGTTTGAGTTTCATTTCACGTACATACTTGAGCAAATACTATATATATGTATAGGACAGAGCCATATACGTATATACAAGCCAGCCACGAGTATGCATTCCATATTTTGGACCGTTAATGCTTAAAGATCTTTGCCCTGAATCCATTTATCAATCTCCCTATTACGGTAATGAAAATTTCAGCCTCAAGTACTTCGCTAGTGGATTTCAACTATCACAAGCGAGAATGCGTACTCCTCAAAATACAATAGTTTGGGGTTTTCAATTTAGGGATATACTGGTTTACTTGATTCTGATTATGTGTTCGAATTTTGGTGTGAAGAAGTGTAAAAAACAAGAGTTTATCCGAGGAAGAGGGAGGGAGAGTGAGGAATGTCTGATGTGCTTAAGGAAAATATTATGTGTACCCTATTTTTTACTAACAATTTTTATTTTCACACACAAAATGTTGATATAGACATTTATATTGGGATTCATAAAAAATTAGCTGATCAGTGCTCACCACATTAGACAGTGAAATTTAAAGAGTACATTTGAGAGTACATACAGTAAAACTCTGCACTAAAACGGATTAGCTAAGCAAAGAATTGATTGAGATAATAAAACAAAAGTTTGGGATATAATATGATAATACAATAATAATTAAGGACTAAAAGTGAAATTTTTTACTCTTTAGGGTTTTCAAGTGGAGCTCTATAAGTTCATAACTTTGTAGCCACCTTGTTTGCATGCTTGCTTACCTCTCTCTTTGAGTAGCTCTTCCTTTTCTTCAATTTATCCACTTTGATTTGATGAATATTTTCTTCTTAACTTTCTCCTCTTGATCAACACTTTCTTGTTTTGTTTTAGATCTAACTAGTTTAAGAATAATTTTAGGGTTTAAAATCATTTTCATATAATATTAGTTGGGGTAAACAGCCCAAAATGAAGAGGGAAGATTGCTGATTTACTGAGGTTAGCGCTTAATAAATGAAGAAACTACTGGAAATATCACAATAGCAGCACTAAATCATGTTCGTGTGATAACAGTCAGAAACCCTATTAAGCAGCTTTAGCTCTATTTCTCAGATTCAAGATATAGAGATGATGATGGTGGTTTGTGACAAATCTTAGTCAAAGATCTGGTCTCTCAAATCATAATTAATGGTATATTATGCTCCATACCAAAGCACAATTTTAACCTTCGAGTGCATATCTTTGTGCCTTCGAATGTACAATTTTGACCTTTGAGTGTACATTTTGACTTTGAGTGTACATTTTTGTGTCTTTTATCTCTATTTTTCATTTCTCTTGGAAAATTTTTGATAAGTGCCAAAGATACATCTTTACGAGGGTCATTAGATTGTTTTGTGCTTATTTGGAGTCTCATTGTGCTTGATTTGTGAGAATTTTTTCATTTCACCCTTTTTTTAAAGGAAAAAAAGGTTCCTTGTTGAAAGGATTAGTGTATATATATATATATATATATATATATATATATATATATATATATATATATATATATATATATAATGTGTTAACTATGTTATGCATGTGTGAAAAATACTTGGGTGATTCTTTCATTTCCCTATGTGACTCTTGGTCTTTCTGCACCTCCCTTAATGAGTATTAGTCCATGTACTTGAGACTGAGACTCTAGTCTCCAAAACATTTTTATCAACACTCCTCTGTCTCTTTACAACCTACAATGTTGTTATCAAAGTGAGGTTTAGGATTTGGAAATTTTTTTGAGTAATTTTTGCTTAGGAATTGCAGATTTCTAGTAAGATCACTCCTATATATATAACATTTGTTGCTGTTAAGTATTGCAAAGAGGTCATGTTAAGAAGGCAGGCTTGCTTTTCTTTTCTTTTAGACTATCATATTTGGTGAACTTTCCCAACTTATTTTCCTATATTTAAATCTTTTGCAGTCTTTAAACTGAGTTCAATGGACATTCTTGACTTATGTTATGATCAAGATCTCAGAAAGGTTGACGTGAGAGGTGTAAAGTTGTGCCAGATTTGATTGGAAAGTCAATATTACATCAGGAATGCTGTAAAACAATAACATTGCACCAGAAATCTGAAATGAACTCTAAAGGGAATGGAAGCTCAAAGGCTTTAACCACTAGCCAAAATAGTACACGTATCTTAAATCAAGAGCGGTGCTCCATTGGTGGTTCAAGCCTTACCTCATCGCAAATATGTCCAGCACCTCTTTGTCGGCAATTCTGGAAAGCTGGAAATTATGTGGATGACTTTTCTTCTAAGCCAACTCATAAAAGTATTGCTGCCAAATGCTAAATGTTATATTTGTTGGGAAAGTATACAATGCTTTGCTGTCTTTGATGATCAACGGATACAATTCAGCAATTGAGCTTCACAAGCTCACATACTTAAATTAAGTCCTAGTTTTTAAAACTTTAAAACTGGTGGAACAGTTAGTTTCCTAGCTTTGGCCCATCAGTTAATTATTCCATATTTGTCCAAGGCAGCAGTATGCTGTGTCTAATGGAAGGCATATACTATAGCATTTAGCCATTTACTTGCTTCTCCAATAACCAGTTATCTAACTGGTAATATTTATATTGGCAGATGATACCAGTTACCTGCGCATTCACCCCAAGTTCTTACACTCAAATGCCACATCACACAAATGGGCATTTGGTGGTATGCTCATTATCTACTTATTTTCCTCATTGAAAGAAACACAAATACATTGTATATTGCTAATGTGGAATATGTGACACCAAATCATTTTTGTTTCAATGTTTGCAGCCATAGCTGAGCTGGTTGACAATGCTGTTGATGAGGTTAGTTCTTTTGAAATCCTTTAGACACATGCCTACACAAGCAATAGAAATGTGCGTGCACACACGCACACACACATAAAAGAAGGAGAACCAAAAGTGATAAAAGTATGTATGTGTGTCTGCACGCATGTATATAAGTATATTTGTTTCCCCTTTCTTGATTATTGGTTTGTTGGGCCCTTATATTGCATATACTTTATGTCTGAATTCTTGCTTTATTTAGAGTATTTTATGTGAGTTTATAGCTTGCAACATGTATTTATAGCTAAAAGTGTTGAAAAGTTAGAAAAATTGAAAGATTTGTTTCATCTAGAGTATTTTATGTGAGATTGCACATTTATTATTTTATATATTTATCTTCAACATGCTCTTTCCCGTATGTGTGCTGAATACTTTTTATGAGCTAACCAACATGATGTTGAAGTGTGGAAATCTTTTACCAAATTGAATGATGTGTTTTATTTCAACTAAAAAATTAATCGTATAGTGAGATTACATGTTTATTATTATATATATTTTTATCGTAACTGGAAGTACTATGCAAAACAGTGTTATTAAGGCGTCGCCTAAGCGACGCCTAGGCGTCCGGTCGGTCGAGACCGAACGCCTAATGTGCTTGCTTCACCTAAGTGCAGAATACAACCCAAAACTCCACAAAACATACATGGGCTGGACCTACACACTAAGGCGAGTTTGACCGGTGTAATTTTCAGCCGGAGAAGTCGTCGGAATCTGCCTCAGGCGCTGGCGCGTGGCGTCGGAGCAGCGGCTCAGCGGCGGCGCGTGGAGGCTCTGATGGCGGCGTGGTTAAAGTTCCGGCGTCGTCCTCCTGTTCCGAGCAAAGCCCACTACCTCACTCTGGCATGTTATCAATAAATACTAGACTTCTCACCACCCTAGGAAAAACTATTCATCTTCTCAAGACAACTTGAAGTAAATAGGGTCATACTTCAAGTAAATAGGCTAGCAAAAAGGCTGCCCAAGACAAGATGTTTTCAATATATATATATACTTTTTATTTATTTAATACTCATCGCCTAGGCGGTCGCTAGTCGACTAGGCAGTCGGTGGCATCTCGCCTAGAAAGTCCGCCTTGATAACCTTGGTGCAAAAGATCAATTTCCATGTAAAAAAGTCTCTATGTTATGCTTTTCACGCATATTTGTGCTTTGGTATATAGGCACATAAAATGGTTGAACCATTTTTGGCTCTAATTTTCCTTTTCCGCTTTGTAGGTAACCTTTTCATTGTGAACTTAGTAACTTTGTTTGTCTTTGCTGTCTTCATGAAAGTTTTAGCCCCTTGAAGTTAGCTTTTCCTATACTATTGAAATCGCCTTAATTGGAATATTGTGTGCTAGGATACATTTGAACAATTGAACATGAGACGCTTTTATGCAAAAATTGATCTTTAAATTTTATTTCTCTTATAAATTAAGGTTGGGTTAGGGGTCACTCAACTAGGCTATAATGCACATGGACCAAATGACACTAAAAAATTGAATCCAACCAATTAGCTAGTCTAACCCGTAGTCTTATAAATCCATATTTTCTCTCTTATTTTATCAATGTGAAACTCTTAACACTCCTCCTCAAGTGGACAACCGGGCCATTTTAAATCTAACCGGTTGACTACTCGAAATTGGATCGGACCCCCCCTAAACGAAAGTTTTGGACGCCACCATGGTGGACTGGACAAGTGGGCTTACGAAAGCTTGGACGCCACCGGTACTCATAATTGGTAAACACAAAGTGAACCGAATAGGCTCTGATACCATGAAGAGAATGTTATATTTCATATATGATGAGTGATACATACGACTATTTATACATGTTGAAAATATTATCCCTACAAATGTGTTATCTTATCCCTAGGATCATGCTAACTATCCCTAAGACCATGTAATAACAATTTGTAACAAGTTGGACATGATTAACATCTATGCTCCAACTTAAGGGAGAGTGTTATGAATTGTAAATGTGGAAACATTGTGATTACATGATTTTAGAGATAGTTAACATGATCTTAGCGATATGATAACATAATTGTATGGATAATATTTCATTTTTTACATTCTTCTACATGTATAAATAGTTGTATGTATCACTCATCATATATGAAATATAGCATTCTCTTCAATTTCCAACTTTCTAATGCTTTCACTTATAAATAAAAAAACAAAGCAAAGTACTTATCCACAAGCAATAATTTCACATAAAAGACACTAAACAAAGCAAGAGTTGAGGCCTAAAACATATGGAAAGTAAGGACTCAAGAGTGGTTAAAACACGTTTACCTTCTTATTGCTAGTATTATTCTTAAACAAGACTGAATCCCGTTATATTGCTACAAACAGTTTTTCCTTTTAAGCTTTATACTTGGGATTTTTTTCTTTGATCCCAAGCTAGATGTGTAATGTATTGTCTCTTCGTTTTCATTTAAAACATATGATTTCTTCCTCAATACATATAAAATAACATATATTGTTTCATCAACCCAATTGTTTCAAGCTGGCTTTGTTGGGGCTACCCATAAGGATAGATCACAACTGGGTTAGTCGATCAAAACCAGAAGAGAGAACAATTTGATGATTACAATAGTGGGATGGTGGCAGTGTCGAGACCTCCTGAAATAATGGGTCAAACTCCGATAGAAGGATGTTCAAAATGTCTTGGTTGGAAGCTGGGTGCAAGGAAGCAACTGCAGCCAATGCACTAGGACTGTCGCTGGACAGCGAAACCAATTTCCCATTCAAAATAAACTACATTGTTGAGGAGTTAAAATCCCACCTAAGGCCAAGTCAAAACCCACAAGTGGAATCTGGAATAAATTCACCAAAATCGAGAATGAGCCCTTAGAAACCAAAATTTGTTCGCAGAGTCTAGTGTTTGATAGACGATCCCCGTTCGTGACTGCAACCTTAATTCTAGGACGAGTAGCCGTAGGAATAGCCAACTCATGTGTAGTTGAAGTGTTATGAAATTATGGGTGTGCCTTGTAACCACCAATGCATGTAGGGGCATGCCCTCAATCATTACCCGAAGTTTCATTATCTCTTTGGTTGACACTCTCATTATTGTGTGTAAGGAGATTTCAACCACCTCAAGGTCCTCAATGTCAGGCTCTCCAATTTCCTCTTAATCATTAATGCCTAGGACACAAAATATGTGCACCAATGGCCGCGAATCCATGTCTCATCACAATTAAAAGAAAGGCCCTTGGATTTTTGTTTTTCTTGCTCTCCAGGTGACAATTGACTAATGGGAGGAAGTTTGGGACCAGTTTTCTGCATAGCTTGCGGTTTAGAGTTGGTGATAGTTACCAATTTCCTTCTTGTAGGGGCTTGAAGAGGAGGTGGGGATATCCAAAATGTCCCTTTTTGCATGTAAAGAATTTGACGGTAGAAATCCCGAGAAGTATTATTGGCTTCCACCAAGGAACTTACTCTGTTCCACATCAATCCAGAGCGACTCATCTAATCCTGCGGTAAATAAATTGACTTGTTGGTCAATTCGCACGGAATCTACCCTAGCCAACAGAAGTTGGAAATTTGAAACATTCATCATTATGGCATGGACGCTACTTGATGTTCACCAACTCCCCCAAGGGGTTAGTACTACGAGGAGGGCCAAAGTGCAGCTTGCAATACTACTTGAAAATACTCAAGTTATTTGGGGTTCACCTCACAAGATTTGGTAAACCACAATTGAGCTTCACTAGTCATATTAAAGGCTGCCAACTCGACTTGTGCTTGACTCGGGGTATGAGTAGTACGAAAATAGAGTTCGCACCCTTGGTTGGGGAATGTAGGAAACTCAATGTGTGTATATTGGGAACAAGAGATGGTATCGTCACTAGTGAGGGGTGTAGCTTCAACAAGGGCAGGTTGGATTGCGGAAGAAGCTGGCTGAGGCTGCTTGGGAACAACATTATAGTTACTGGTGAGATCGGCGAGGGGCTTTTTCAATTCCTTAACAGATTAGGACAGGTCATTGTACTCAGCTCTAGAAATTGCATTGTTGGGAGGTTGATCGACCATGAGGTTAGCAATGGAGCCAATGTTATGGACTTATGGACTATCGTCACAGGCAAAACAAAAATGAAGGAAACAATGACTGAAGAACCAGACTGGGTTTTCTTGAGGCCCCAAAACTCCCTAGTCCCTTTGCTGGGATGAAAAACTGCTTGCCTTCTGTTGAATATTAGGAAAGTTGTCTTAGTTTCCTATTCTTATTAGTAGTTTCCTATTCTTATTAGGACTAGTTTAGTATCTAGTTTAGTATATATAGAGGTCCATAGAAGTATAGAATATACATTAAGAGAGACAATCTATTGTAATCTTTCACTATAATATATATTCTCTTTATTCTCTTGTTCTTTGGTTCTCACATATTTTGCTTCACCCTAACTGGCGGGTGGTGGTTATTCTCCACCCGCCAGACCTATCAATCCCTCAATTTCAACATGGTATCAGAGCCACTTTCGCTGTTTTTCTTCAAATATTAAAACCCTAATATAAACCCTAGCTTTCCGCCGCCGCTACTGCCACCGGAGGTTAACCACTGCCGCCACTGTTTTCTTTGTTCCGTCGCTTGCCTATTGGTTTTTCTCCCTAACCAACTCCACAGGCGGACTAGGAACCTCGTTGCGAGCTTCAGAGTGAAATCCGGTCGCCGTCTGCCGCAGCACGCGCCACCACCGCCACCGAGATCTGCTATCGTTTTCCGGCCAGATCTCTCTGCTCCGATCTCCGTTCGAGACGTCGTTGCCACCATTGGATTCGTCCCGAGGAGACGCATCTACCTGTGTTTCCCGATCTTCCGTTGGTTGCCGGTCAACTTCATTGGTCAATGGTCAACGCCGGTCAAACCTCCCTTGAGGCAGAATCTCTTGCCATTTTTGGACTTTTTGGTGAAATTTGAAGGTTCTTTTTTGGATTTGTTGGCGAACTTCTCCCCATGGTGTTTGTGTTTTGGTATAACCGTGTTTGTTTCTTTATCTCCGGTATGCCTTATCCCATGGGTCTTCACACTATTATAAAGGCCTTTGATTATTTCCCATGTTTCAAGTAAGGGGGAGTGCGACTATCTACAATCAGTGTGTTATCCTTTGTTATTTTGTCTTCATTACTATGGGCTCTATTGCATCCTTTGCTATTCTTTGCTCCCTTATTGCCTCTACCGCTTTCTTGTGTTATCGGGAGGTTGTTCATGTTCAACTCTATCCTTGGTGTGTTCATCTTCATTCCCGAGGTTCGTGTTCAGTTCTGCCCTCGGTGTGTTCATTCCCAAGATCGTGTTTAGCTTCGTCCTTGGTGTGTTCGTCTTTATTCCCAAGGCTCTTTGGTGTGTTCGTCTTTATTCCCAAGGATTTTGTTCAGCTCCGTTCTTGGTGCCTTTGTGTTCATTCCCAAGGAAGGGTCAGACATAGTGCAATCTTCTTTGAAGTCATCCGTCCTAGAGTGCTTATGTTGCTGCGATGGTGTTCGTGTTAGTCTTTACCCTTGGTGCCTCCATTCCAAGGATGTTCATGACAAGATTCGCCCCTGGTGCTTTCCTTCCAAGGGTTGCATTGTCCCTCCGAAGCCATTCAGCACTGTTAACCTCTAGTTGCATTTATTTTTCATTTGTAATTTTGAGTGATGTAGAGTGTTTGTTTTGATCCAAGCTTGGAACTTCCAGATGTTCCAGCTTGAGGGGGAGTGTTGAATATTAGGAAAGTTGTCTTAGTTTCCTATTCTTATTAGTAGTTTCCTATTCCTATTAGGACTAATTTAGTATCTAGTTTAGTATATATAGAGGTCCATAGAAGTATAGAATATACATTAAGAGAGACAATCTATTGTAATCTTTCACTATAATATATATTCTCTTTATTCTCTTGTTCTTTGGTGCTCACATATTTTGCTTCACCCTAACTGGCAGGTGGTGGTTATTCTCCACCCGCCAGACCTATCAATCCCTCAATTTCAACATCTTCCATTGAAACTGGTTCCCCCTTTTTATTGGGTAAAATGCAACTCATAGAATGGCTAAAATCCAACGAAGAAACTAAATAAGTTTAGTAATATGCTAAAATCTTCCAACTTACTAAACAATGAATTAATATATAAAGCAAGGCAATAATTTTCATAAAAAATGAATCTCTTCCAACTGAGAAGCTTCCCAAATAACCGAAGCTTTCCAAATGTACTACAATAGCTTCCTTTCTACATCAACTTTCCGTTTCTGCCTCATGTTGCTTCTTAGTTCTGCAAAAATAACTGTCCCCAAAATGCATCAGTGTGATGCCCCTTAAAATGCTGCATTCTTGACGTATCTAATGTTATGTACATGATCTCCTATCATGCATTAATATCTTTAGAACTGAGAGTACTTGCAAGTCGTATGGTTTGATCTTGTGAATTCTACCCCATAAAAAGATATATAGAGAAGTGGAGAACCATTTTTGCAAATGTTGTGTTCTGTTGTTATTGTAACAATTTACATGCATTCATGCTAATGTGGATAACATTTCTGTGCTCTACATCACATGTTGAATTGATTATGTAGGCACCGAATGGGGCTTCTTTTGTCAATGTAGATAAATGCTTAAATCCAAGAGATGGAAGTGTTGCTTTGTTAATTCAAGGTAATCCATCTTCAAGTTATAAATTGCAAGATGCATATGATACTTTGCTATTAATCTGGCTTTATGAAAATGCTAAATTATATGAGTATAATATATGCATGCTAACTGTGCCCAGATGATGGTGGTGGAATGGACCCTGAAGCAATGCGCCATTGTTTGAGTTTTGGATTTTCAGATAAGTCGAAGTCAGCTATTGGAAAGTGTATGTAGATGATTACTTGACATTTGTTTGACCTTTTCTGTTCTAGCTAATTTCTAACTTTCAGCCTTTCAGATGGAAATGGTTTTAAGACCAGCACTATGAGACTTGGGGCAGATGTTATAGTCTTCAGCCGCGCAATGAGGAACAGGTTTAAATACTAGAAGTTTTTTATTTTTGTCTGCTTCTGTTTTCTGCTTTTCTGTAAGAGATATCTTCATCATTTGGTTCTTGATATAGAGGACTTGATCCCACTTCATGCTACTCACCTTATGATTTGCATCATCAATCTTCTTTCCTTGTGAAGAATAGAACTAATCTTTAGAAGTATATGCACTTGGGAACATCCACTCTATAAGCTTAGCAGCAGCACCTATTCTCTTAGGGTTGTTGTGCTATTGTTAATGCATGTACTCTGTTTTAGTTCTGCTGAAATTGCACCCTTGTAAACTAGAGTGGTTCTTAATTCTTATACCTTTTGATTCACATTTTCTAAAGTGTCATGGAGATTGTGCCCTCAACAAAACAATTAATAACATACAACTTGAATTGTTTAATTTAGTTATAAATTTATTTTGACAATGGAAATCTCTTCTGTACTCACCATTGTAGAGAACATTTTTACTTGGAAATTTTGGAAGCATTTGTATTTCTTTTCAGTTTAAATTACTCATTCTACATTAACACACTGATATATTAAAATGTGTGTCTGTCCAGGAAATTGACCCAAACAATCGGTCTTCTATCTTACTCTTTTTTGACACAAGCAGGCCTTGATAGAATTGTGGTCCCCATGGTGCGTTTCTAGTTTAATTTTCTAGATCTTTATCTTATTCATTTTAACTACTGCACATAGCCTGAAGGATATTAATTTTTGCTGCTTTGAACTGAATAATTGTGCCCTTCTTTCCCATTCTGCCAAATAATATTTAGTGGCTCTGCCTTTATTTCATATGAAAATGAATATTGATATGGCTAGGAATTTATTTTTTTATGTGATCTTTTTGTACTGGAGTCCAATACTCCTATTAGTAAGACTTGGTCCAAACCTTGAATAGTAGGTGATATTCTATTCTCAGTGCATTGTCTATGTATATCCATCATCTGTTGTTGTCATACATTTCATGCCCTGTACCATGCTGCTGTTATCATCCACTCGTGGTATGAGACCTCAAAGTCACATTTGCATTATAAACTTTGCCATCCATTGCATAACTTTCCATCTTGTTCCACTGTAGTCATTAGTTCATTACCCTATCCTGTCAATAGATTTTGGTTTCTGAAATTGAGCATGCTTTCGGAGGAAGATTGTATATTCTATTATTAGCACAATGCAAATGATGTTTATTGAATCCTCTTAGAGGTATCTGGTCCTGTTTTGTCTTAGGGTCTCATCTTTTTGCTTAATGATGCAGATTGACTATGAGTTTAAAACATCAACTGGTGCATGGGATTCATTATCCACAGAGGAAAAGTTTATGAGTAATCTTTCTTTGATGTTGCAGTGGTCTCCATATTCAACAGAGTCAGACCTTCTTGAACAAGTATGTCTAACCTCCATATTTGGTACTCTCATTACTTATTGATTTCCTCTGTTATGCGAAACACTGGATGGCCTTGTCTTATTGCCACTGAATTTGTAGTCAATTCTAGATGTGGTTCCATTTTTATCCATGTTGTAACCTATCGCCCTGTCTCTTGCTGTTCTTCCATTCCCGGCACCAAGAGAAGACTTGTTATCTTAAGTGCTCCATTGGCAAGAAATGAAGATGATGGGGATCTTTTTTTAAACCGGTAGCAAGAGTTGTCTGATCAAAAGGGCTAAGTGAGTAACCATAGTGTTAGAACATCATAAGGGAATGTCTTGGGAGTAAAGGAAGAGGCTTATTTGTTTGTCTATCAATTTTGAGGTTTTTGGCATATGTTTTTGTTTTTAGCCTGTTAATCTAAGTGATCAAGCCTCTGGTCACACTTACCCATGTGCACCTTTTCCTTACTTTATTGGGTTACCTCTCACTTCCCAATCTAAGAAGTTCATGTTTGCCTGTCTATTGATTATATGTAAAGTTCGCAGCTTCATCAGAGAAATATTCCAATAGGGTGGTTAGGATGAATTGAATATGTGGCTTTGTTATCTCTAATCTGCAAATTATTGAATATTGGATACATTTTCCTGTTGATATCAGCCCCAAGTAGAATATGTTTTTGCAATATCCTCAGCCTATACAGCTATTCCAACTATAGCAATCTGATACGGAGTTCTCATTTTTGGAGACATCGATTTTTGTTATCCTTTGTTTTCATATGGTATAGTCACAAATATGTGGTTTGTGGTTTGATTACACATGGCACCCTATTAAAGAAAGTGCTGAAGAGTTTTGATACGTATCTTGAAATATAATATAAAAACCTATTTGAGCTCTAGCCCATAGTGATGTCTGAGGAAAGCTTGCACTCTTGTATTTTCTGTTTTGCTGCATTTCTAGCAATATGAACTCTATATAATGAGTTTTTTTTTTTTTTTTTTTTTTTTTTTTTTTTTCCGAAGCATTTATTTAAATCTCATTCTTTCCTCCTATATAATGAGCAGTGTGATGATATTGGCAATCATGGTACGAAGATTATTATTTATAGTTTATGGTTAGATGATGGAGGAAAAACAGAGCTTGATTTTGACACCGATCCTGAGGTCTGTTTCCTTATATTGTTTCACATTTCAAATGTTTTTTCAAGTCATCTCCTACTGTGAATAACTTCTTTTTTCACACTAACTACAGGATATTCGTGTTTGTGGAAATGCAATTACAGAGAAATGCAATCGTGTATCAGAAAGTGATAAGCATCTTGCTAATACTCTCCGGTTTTCGTTGCGTGTAAGTTTACTTGGTTGCAGTTCACAAATAAATCCTCTATGCAATGTGTTTGCAAGGTCATCAGTTGCTAACACTTTGTAATTGATACCCAACAGGCATATCTATCAATCTTGTACTTGCAAGTCCCAGAAAAGTTCTTCATATTGTTGAGAGGACGCATGATTGAGTATCATAATATTGCTACTGATCTCAAGTACCCTGAATTCATTTTGTATAGACCTCAAAGCGGTGGATGCAAAGAGGTTCAAAATGCTTTGTCTTTAAACTAACGTATATTGTATTAAGTAGATATTTACTAGTGTATTTGACTATTTGTACATACCTGATCTTTTTAGTATTGATTTTCCATTGGAAAACATATTGTGTTTCTCTCATGTTCTTGATGAAAGCAGACTATGCTTCTATCTACCTTTATTTTCAATTCAATGTGGCATTTCATTGCTGAACAAGATATTTGGAACTTTTTATTTTGGCTATATGTGATTATGATGAATCAGGGGAAGAACCTGAATATGATGAATCAGGGGAAGAACCTGAATATAGTTTGGGTTTACCCTTTTCAGTTTATACCTGTTTTACCTTCATGTGGCCTTTAAGTTAATTATATGCTAAGCTTGAGATTTCCCAGTAGCCCTTTTGGAAAGGCCGCTTTTTCCCTATAACTTTTATTTCTGTCCTTATACTTCAGGGTTCAGTGGTGACTACAATTGGATTCCTAAAGGAGGCTCCATTAGTGAATCACCATGGTTTCAATATCTACCACAAAAATCGATTAATACTGGTTAGTAGCTTTCCTTTGATTGTTTTAATTTCATATTTGTTTATTATTCATTTCTTAGTTGAAGGTTGGGCTAAGTGTAGTAGGCAAGTTCTCACTAGTTGAAACTAGGTCTTGATTAAAGCTTAGAAACTACTTTGAAAATAAAGGTAAAGCTGTCTAAATCTTCCTTTCCCATACCCTAGATAATTTTGAAGCCTTCCAAACTGATCCTGTATCATTTTTCACTTTTGTCCCATTCGATTAGTAGTTAAGCTCTTCTTAAGGGCTGCCAATATTGATCTCTAACATCTAGTGGAGTGTCTAATTGAGATTGAGGCTGTCATATAGAATGATGGGTTTTGTGGTATGTTGAGCCCAGATCTCCAAAAATATTCAGGATTCCTATTAAGAACACACACACACGCGCAATCAGTTACTCTAATATTGAGGAGCTTGTATTTCTTTTTTTTTTTTTTTTTAGTTGCTTGTTGGTACTTGGTAGTATGCACTTTATGATTTATGTTCTCCATTGAGCCTATGTTTTACATCATGCTTTTTTATTATTTACAGCCATTTTGGCAAGTTGTCAGCTACACTATTAATAGAGGCAGAGGGGTTGTGGGTAAGAATCTCTTGAGGCATTACATCTTTGGACCTGATTTTTAATGTAAAAGTAGGCTTTAAAAACCTTAATGATCTTTCAGGTGTTCTCGAAGCAAACTTCATTCAGCCTACTCACAATAAGCAGGACTTTGAAAGAACTGCACTTTTTCATAAGCTTGAAGTTCGCTTGAAAGAAATGATGTGGGAGTACTGGTAATATATTTATTGAGAGATAGAAAGATACACCTGGGAACTATTCTATTTGCTATTGACTGAAGTAACTAGCAAGAGCTTTAAGTTCCTTTTGTCTGAGATACTCGGATACACCATCTTTTCTGCATTTTATGCCACATTTGGACTCAATCAAGTCTGCACAATGTACGGAACTTCTTTAACAAGAAATTGGATACTCCTTGGAGTTCTCTTACTCAACACAATAGTTAATTCTTTGTTTAAGAGATACATGTGCTTGTATATTTACCATTATAGCATCCATGCTTGCCTCTGTACTTGACATATATTTTATGGAGTGTAAGAAAGCTGATAATACTGTTAATTTTGATAGGGATCATCACTGTGGACATCTTGGTTATCAACCAGTCAGGAAAACTCAGAGTTCAATCAGTACGCAGGTTCCATCTGAATACCATCAACCCAGTCCTACATATCAGCCGGGTCTGCTAGTTAAAAACCGTTCCAGTGTCACTGGTTCAAAAGTCTCAAAACAAGGAAGCTTAACACCAACCTTTAAGGATAATGCCCGACAAGGTATTTCAAGCTAGGGGTGAATGGTTATCATGTCATATATATGCCTGCTTATGTTGTGTATAGTTGTCATATTAGTTGAGAATTCAATTGTTGACTGTTGCAATCCTTACCTTAATCCTTCTCATTGCACAGGAGCGCCTCCTAAAAGGAAGGTGCACGATCCTCCAATAGAAGTTATAGAACTTGAAAATGAAACGGTCAGTAGTGCTGGTGTTATTTCCAGGGCCAGTCAAACCGCGGAGGTATGTATTGTTATTGTTATGAACTCTTATCTGTAAGTCAGCCATCATTTGGTATCAAAATTTTGGGAGAAGACTTCTTGTTTCAGACTATAATTCACTGAGAGGATAGGAGACAGATTACAAAATTTCCCCCTAGAGAGTTATAAAAGATATTCACTGAACTCTTCATTTTTTCACTTTGTAGTTTATTTATCTTTTTTTTTTTTTTTGGGTAGCCTGTAACTAGTACCACTAGTTATTTGGAAGCTCAAGAGTCCAGTAAGAAGAACAACTTGATTCGAGAGAACAAAAAGCTCCATGCAAGGTAAGAACCGGACATAGTGCTTCGTTTTTTACACTTGTATTCGTAAAACCTCATCTTTTACTAGCGTCGTGCACATTTGAAGACTAAGTTAATGTAGCACAGCGTGAAGATGATCCACCGAGAGTAGTCTTACCGAGTGTTGTCATTCGTTCCATACCCTTGACTTGTCTTCTCTCATTTGGCAGGTGCTTGGAATATGGAAAGTCGCTGGAGGAACTTGATCTGAAGGTATCTCAAACAACTCTTGAATTTTTTGTTGAATTCATTCTCTCGTTTGCTTTAGATGACCAAATCTTGAAACCTCGGTAATTGCCATTTCCCTAACCGTGTTATGGACTGCTATAATACTTAACTAGGACTTCTTGATCGTGATCTATTCTGTAGGTTGTTTTTCTCCGGAAGGAACTAAAGAACGCGAAATCCGAGTATTCTGGCTTGTTAGCCGAATCAAGATTGCTGGAGAATGTAGAACATGGAAACAATGTTCTAAATAAAGAATCTGTCTCGAATTTCATGTCAATGCTTAGTAAATATTTGTGAAATGTAATGTTTGTGTTAACAAAAAGTATGCATCCTAGTGTTTTGGTTATTGGCAGGGCAACTAAAAGTAAAGATCAGTGTAGGTTGCCATGTAAATACCGTTTAGATTGGTATGCTAAAAACTAAACACTGTCTTGGGGAGCCGTTTTGTGTAGTCATACATGCACATAATTTTGTTTTTAATGACATTTTATTTTGATATGGCAACACCCGTACCCGTATTAAAAATTTACTTTATATTTGTGCCCACAAAAGGCGAAATTTTCTCGCCCCTAGGGTCTCCATTCTCCACATCTTAAACGGCGTTAATGATCATTTTATCGTGGAAGTACAAAATGATGGTAGGAAATAATTATATTGCAAGATTATTCGAACTCATGAGGTTGTAGAAGACTTCAAAGTAGAAGAGATGATAGAAGACTTCAAGTAAAAGAGGATGCAACCACAAATATTTTTCTTGAGCTATGTTCGAATCCAAAAAGAAATCAAACTCTAAGAAGTAAGATTGATAGCACATCTTGTAGTAAGACTTGAAGCAAAAGTGTTAACAATGGAATAAGCTCAACAATTCGAAACCAAATCAAGAAGAAAAGTTGGTAGAAGAGATTGTAGCAAGGGTGGTAGCATACTTTATAAGCAAGTAACACACCATGTAGCAAAGGAGCAAATATTGATAGCAAGAGGCACAGCCGAATAAGCACATTTGTAGCATACCAAGTAACACATCTTGGAGCGAGGATTGTAGCAAGACAAATAACACACTTGGCAAGCGAAGAAGGTCAAACGATAGAAGCAATATCAAAGAAGATTTGAAGATACAACGTGGTAGAAGAGATCAATGTGGTGTTTAATTTCAAAATTAAATATATTAGAAGATCAACCCCATATCAAGTCAAGATTATTGGAGATCAAGAACTCAAGCATCATTCACAACATCAAAGAATTGCATGAAATATTTTTCGAAGTGAACATCCACTACATTACAAAAATAGTTCTATGCAAATTCCAAGAAGATTACATGCCAAATGTTAAAAGGATCACAAAGTCAACAAAATTTGAATACACGGACCAAGTTGAAATGAGAAATTTCAACTTGTCAGATCAAGCTACTACAACACAGCCGAAAGTGAAGATAAATTTGTCAACTTATCAGATCAGGCTACAACTTCCAAGAATTCAAAAATCAAATTATCCCACTCCAACGGATATATTTGATTACCTATAAAAGGCATGAAGACGTGAAGATTGAAAGGTGACGATAGAACAAATCGGAGAGCACGAAGCAATACTTAGGAGAGTAACTAAGCAAAAATCTTCAAGCTCAAAATTCTTCATAGAAATCTTATCTTACAATATATAATAGCAAAATGTTTTTTGCCAATCAATTTCCCGCCTAAATGAAATTGCATCATTTTAAGGTATATAATGCATCATACTTATCTATTTTCAATACATGTTAATCTACAATTATTGTTATTTAATGATGAAGCAGGTAATACATTCCAGTATTTTTAAGTTAACATTTTATTATATAAATTAATTTATTGTTTACAGGAAAAAAAAATTTAGAGTATCCAATTTTAAAAAATAAGATTAACCTGTTTTTTTATTCTTACAATTTTGTTGATTGACAACAATTTAATTGTTCATTCTAATATAGTTTTGAGAGGGAATTTTTTTTTTAAAAAAAGTTACTAAATCAGTTACTAAATTGAAAAAAAAGTTTTTTAAAATTTAAATCAGTTGCATGAACAATAATATTGGAGAGACGAATAAGTTTAAACAAATAATTATTGAATTGATATTAAGTAATTAGAAAATATGATGTATTTCTTAATTTCGTTTTAAACAATAAGTTTTACTTGAAGATGATACTGTATTTATTAGTTTGTTTTAGATTTGCTCCGGTCACCCGATTTTTCAGATCGGCATTTGGGGAAGAAAGCAATTCCACAACGGCCAAAAGCTACGGTCAGATTATCTGAAAAGTTTTTTAGCAGTGGATTACTTGGACGTGCGATGATTTAAAATCGAGTGTGTCAAGATGCTGGAAACAGAGAAGGTTCGCGTAAGTCAGTGAACATTTTAGAGAGAATGACGAACGCAACAGAGTAGACGAAAGCGCAATTGTCAAAAAATATGGATTAGGATTTAGTAATGAGGTTTTATAATTGGGTTAATGGGCTCGGGTATTGGGCTGAAATGCAACATAACTAGGTTATATGGATAGATAATTAAATGTTTATTGAGCTTAGCATTGCAGGTTTTATTTTTTCTTTCATGTCATGAAATATTTCATATTTAGTTTAGATTTATATATGTTGTACGTATATAATTATTAGGAATAAGGTTCAAATTAGCCACTAAATGTAACCTGAAAATGCAATTAGGCCACTGAACGAAAAAAAAAAGTGCAATTAGGCCACTGAACACTCCAAAAATGTGCAATTTCACCTGATAGCAGGTTACCCTCAATTTTAGCAGGTTATCTGCTTACGTGGCAGCTGAGTTGGCATTTTTAATAAATTTTAAATCATTTTTAATAAATTTTAATAATAAATTTTTATTTAAATTTTTTTTAAAAAAATAAAAATGACTTTATTTTATTTTTTATTAATTTTATTTTCAATTTTTTATAAAATTTATTATTAAAATTAATTATTAAAAATTATTTAAAAATTATTAAAATGCCAACTCAGCTGCCACGTAAGCAGGTAACCTGCTAAAATTTATGGTAACCTGCTATCCGGTGAAATTGCATACGTTTGGAGAGTTCAGTGGCCTAATTGCACGTTTTTGAAGTGTTCAGTGGCCTAATTGCACTTTTTGTTCGTTCAGTGGCCTAATTGCATTTTCAGGTTACGTTCAGTGGCCAATTTGAACCTTATTCCTAATTATTATTATTAAGCAATGTTTAAGAAAAGATTTTCTTAGTTAGTTTCAATGTAGGATGATGATATTGTATTTTTTATTTATATATTGTCAAGTATATGTACTATAGGCTTTAATTGCAAATCATATTAATAAATGTTTTTATATATAAGAAAGTTTAATTTCATAATTTTTTTTATTGTATATTGTTTGATTTCCTAATTTAAAAATTTTTTTTTTTATAAAAATGTGTGTGTGTGTGTGTGTGTGTGTGTGTGTATGTATATATATGTATATATATAATTATTTTAATGTACACTTTTTAAATCTCATGTGGTATGTTATAACACAATTCTTTATAATATATGCTAACAATATGTGATGTTCGATATAACAACCAATTTAGTATTGTTAAAGAAAAATACATTTCAGAATAAGTTTTAATTTCATGATTAATATTTTATTTTATTGTTTTTAAAATATTATCAATAATAAAGTTACTTAAATTTTATGTTGTGCATCGCACGGGGCAAAAACTAGTATCTAGAAAAGAGACTAATCTTTAAGTCTCTAAGGGTTGGAGAGGAAAAGCACATTTTATGTTTCTTATATAAAATCTCTACTGGGTGTAGATAGAGGGTAGACTAACAAGATGAGCTTTTGAAAACTCTGTTGAGTACATGATTGGTGCATAATAAGCACTCGTGTTGTAGAAATGCTGAGTTGGTGAACTAGCACTTGGTTATTCACTATCTGGATGATTGATATAGTGAATTCCTCTTAGAGATAGGAGTAGAGTGGACATAGTTTGGTCGAACCACTTAAAAATCTCTCTCTATTTACTTTACTACTCTTACGTACAACATAGATATATTTCTATTGTATTGCATGCATTGATCACTTCACTAATACTTCATTTTTGAACATAGCACTTTACATATATTTATTTTGTTGTGCACTCTAAATTAGATTTAAGTCTATTTTAATTGGAGTTAATTTGGTAAAGGGTATAAATTTTTAAAATAGTTTGAAAAGTCTATTCAACATCCCCCTCCCATCTAGACTTTTCACAACCCAATCGGGACAACATAGTTAAAATAATTAACATTTTATAAGATATATAGGGGGTGTTTGGCAAATGACGGATAGTTGATTGGTTTAGTGAGTAGTTGATGGTTGATTGAGTTAGCTGGTTATAAAAAACTGTTTGGTAAATTAGCTCTTTACAAATAGCTAATTGAATGTAAAATGACATTTAAGAGTATGCGTATATTGTGTTATTTTAACCTTTAAATATAACAAGATGATAAACTCTTATTAATAAATAATTATAAAATTTGGTATCATCTATACTTTTTTAAAGACATAAGTTAATTACTTTTGTTTTTATTATTATTATTATTATTATTATTATTATTATTATTATTATGGTAAAATAGGCCATCGAACTACACACAAAAATGCAATTAGGCCACTGAACTCAAAAAATATGCAATTAGGTCCCTGAACAACGCAAAATGATGCAATTGAATCCAAAAGTGACCTGCTTACTTGAAGTGGAAGTTATTTTATTAAAATAATAATTTTTTATTTTATTAAATAATTGTAAATAACAAAAAAAAAAAAAAAAAAAAAAAAAAAAAAAAAAAAAACGCCTCGTCTACAAGTCGCCAGAGACGTTCCATGCTGGAGAAGAAGGGACGACTTCTCCGGCATGGAGACGAAGGGCTCCCTTTGTCTTCAGGCCGGAGACGAAGGGCTCCCTTCGTCTCCAGGCCGGAGATGATGGGACGTCTTCGTCTCTAGACCGCTGGAGACGAAGACCCGTCTTCATCTCCGGCGGCCTAGAGAGGAGGCGATTTTTTTTTTTTTTTTTTTTTTTTTTGTTATTTACAATTATTTAATAAAATAAAAAATTAGTATTTTAATAAAATAACCTCCATTTTAAGTAAGTAGGTCACTTTTGGGTTCAATTGCATCATTTTGCGTTGTTCAGGGTCCTAATTGCATATTTTTTTGAGTTGAGTGGCCTAATAGCATTTTCGTGTGTAGTTTGATGGCTAATTTGATTCTTATTCCTTATTATTATTACATTAAATCATTTTAAAGTGAATTTGATGTCCGAAGTCGCGTATACAAGGAAGAAATACGAAGAATTATACATTAGACAGATGAAATAACTACTTTATCATTTCATTTAAAGTCCACTTTACTGTAATTGACGAAAGGACCTCAATTGAAAAGAAATTGAAAGTCAAGGGACGGTATAGTGTCCAAATTAAAAGTCGATGATTAATTTTAAAAAATCAATATAGTCAAAGGACCATTGCTCAAATTAATTCAAAATTTAAGTATTTAATTTACTTTTTAAGTAAAGTTCGAAGATTTATTTGACTATTTTCCTTTTATTCTTTTTGGGAGGAGAGGACGTGTCAATGAAATAATATCCAGCGAGACAAAAGAAGATAGTGTGAGTCATACAAGAGTCAGACAAGTAATTGTTTAATGTCCGGGCAGATCAGAGCAACTTGGCTGCCCAAACCTTCTCCCTTCTGCCCGCTGCCCGTTATACCAGTTTCCATCTCCTCTATAAAAGGCAAAGAAAAACCCTACTTTCAGTACTTTGTGCCTCCATTTCAAACCCCCCTCCTATCTGGGTTTTCTAAGATCCTCTCATCTTTTTTCTTGAAGCTAAGCTAAGCTCTTGTTATTTTTGGTTATTCCGAGGTTGTTTTTCCATCAATTAAGGTTTGCTCTTTAGATATATATTGCTTTAGGGGTATATATATGTTATGCTTTTTGAATCAAAAGATTTATTTGAAAAGAATATTCTTTAATTTGTATATTCGACATTATATTATTATTATAAAATGTGCAAAAAACTTCCATCCGCTTGTTACGTGTAAATGGGCAAAGCGGCCATATTTTGCACAAAGTAAAAAATGATGAACAACCTTAATTACTTACTAGGTTGTTCTTGCTCATGTCCTTTAAGAGGTTAATGTCAGATCTAATGAGATTAGCCTTTTAATAGTTACAGCAGACATTTTTTTATTTGAATTAATTTTTATTTTGTTTATAACTTTTTTTTTCTTTTAATTATTAAATTTAAAATTGAACAGATTTTTTTTTTTTTTTTTGAATCTCAGATTTAAATCCATTTTTAAAAATAATTGTATTAACCAAAAAAATATATATATAAAAGGTACACGGTGCGGCAGCTAGCTTTTGCTGCCAAATGATAACAAAAGTTGCCATTAAACAACAAATGCAATTATGCAAGTTTGCTAGTACTTTAAAAAAAATTTTTTTTTTTTTAAAAATTTTACATTATCTAGCAAGTGGAACATTGACACTCTTAAAACTCAGTTTGGAGAGATTAGAGAGGACGATGTCGTAAGGCAAAGAATCAAAGTAGTATGCTTTTTTGACATCTTCAGTCTTTTCTGACCACTAGGGCTGTAAATCCCTTTTATTTATATTGATATTTTGATCTTAATAATGATAGGACAAAAATATCCTTAATAATTTAAAATTTTGACAAGACTTGAACGGAGAGGTGATATGAGTGATTAATTTTAGTACTAAATTAATAGTCGAATTGGGACGTTTAGTGATGATGACCTTTTCTACCTTTTCTCCATTATTCGATTTTGCCTCATGATTTGTGCTTGGATAGGTCATTGGTTGCACTATTGATGAAAATTGGTAGAAATCAAATATATGATTTGAAATTATTATTTTACTAATTGGTATTTATATTTGTTACTTATAAAGGAAATTGTAATGTTTTTAAATCAAAATTTTAAAGTATTATTACACCTTTTATAAGTAATATAAATATTTTATTTTTAATTAGTATTATATTTTTTTAATATAATTATATATTTTTATTTTGATCGGGCTCTTAACTTAGTTTGAGTCATTTATTGTTTTTAATTTGTTACTTTTTTTAATGATAAAATGTAATTCATCTATATATATATATATATATATATATATATATATATATATATATAAGTGTCATTTTCCCGCTCATTGTAGACAAAAAAAATGTAGTTTGAAATTTAAAATCAATCAACGTACCATTACTATACTTAACAAAATTAAAGTTGCTATAAAGAATTATTACATAATAAATTTGGTAAATCTTATAATAATTAATCTTACAAAACTTATACTTTTTGACCGTGCATCGCATAGGGCATGGGTATTAATACTTTTTTAATTTTGAAGTTTCACGTTTGAAATTTTATATCATTTATTCATTTGTTTTTTCTCATGAAAAAATAAAGAATTATTTATTTATTATATATAGTTGTATTTCTTAATTTTTAAAATTTGGTATATATATATGGTATCTAATAACACAATGCTTTATAATGATACTAGTAGTATGTTGTGATGTTCAATGTAACAACCAATTTAGTATTGCCGAAAGAAAAATACATTTCATAATGAATTTTAATGATTGATGTTTGATTTTATACTTTTTAAAACATTATCAATAATAAAGTTGTTTAAATTTTATATTGTGCATCGCACTAGACAAATACTAATACAATTATTAAAATCATACATTTCTACCAAATGTTCATTATCATTGTTGAACGAACACAATCCCATACATACAGTAAGGGCTCGTTTGGTTCGCGGAAAATATTTTAAGGGAAGTGGAATTAGAATTCCATGGAAAAACAATTATTAAGAAGATGAATTTCATTGTTTGGTCGGTGAAAAAAGAATTACTAAGAATACTAATTCTATTGTTTGGTTAGATTTGGAATGGTAAGGAATAATGAGTATAAAGACATATATGTCCCTACAAATTAATAAAAGTAATATAATTAATTAAAAAAGAAAGCAAGGGTAAAATAGGCAATCTATTCACTTTCTCTTCCCATCTTCCATGAAAAACAAAATCCTTGGTCCAACCAAGAATTTTGTTTTTCTCAAATTTGAGGAATTCATTTTCCAATGGAAAATGAATTCCATGAACCAAACATTAGAAAACAACATTTTCCTTCACTTTAAGGAAAATGTTGGAAAACATTTTCCATGAACCAAACATCCCCTAAGGAAGGAGATCAAAAGGGGAAAACGTAGGAACAGAGGAAAAAAAATGAATTTCAAGATACGTATTTTATTAGAATTGTTCTTAACGTACCACACAATAAGCCTTTCCTATATGCTACACTTGATAAGGGAATTTTAGGAGCTACAAAAATATTACACTTTTCTTTATAATTTTTTTTTTTTTTTGAGATGGATAAATATATATTTTTCAGGAGAACATTTGTTGTTGATGGTAACAATATTTTGCTATGGGTCTAAATAAGAAATTTAGTCATTTAAACTCAAAAATCGTGAAGACAAAGAAAAACATAAAAAACAAATATGAGTAAAAGTTTGTTCATTTTGTGCATTATTAGAAACTGAGAATAATATGAGATGTTGAGTTGGCATTTAAAAAAGGAAAGAAGAATATTTATCCTTATGCCACATTGGATTGTAATTTAAACAATTGCAAAGATGGTTTCACTCTAATATTGATTTTCAGGTTATATAGCAAATGTGAGGTGGAAAAGAGAAAAAGGGAAAAGAGAAAGAAAAAGATTCTTGCATGAGAATTGTTGTTGTTGTTTTTGTTTTTTTTTTTTTTTTTTTTTTTTTTTTTTGGGTCTCCTAATGTGGACTCATCAAAAGTTTGTTGTTTTTTGTTTTTTGTTTTTTTTTTTGTTTTTTTTTGTTTTTTTGTTTTTTTGTTTTGATTTAAATAAACAAAAGTTAGTGTGTGTTAAGTGCACCAGTAGCGCTCAGTGAACGCGTGTACAATACATGCACCACTAGTTGGCGACAAACTAATTGCCCTCATTTATTGTATTTTTTTTGGCTTTTTTTTTTTCTTGTTTTTTTTTTCCTTCATCCTTCTCTCCTACTTAGCTCCTCAAAACTTGTGAAAAAAATATAGTAATGAGGTTACCTCTAATAAAGTACTGAAATAGTGGAACGATAATATTGCTGTTATGGAAATTGGAAACACCAATTTTGTCGTAGTGCAATGCCACTGAACAAGATTTGTAGAGTTACAAAACTTTTGATTGGAAGGAAGGAATTAATGAGAAAATAGAGTAAATTACACTTTTAGTTCTTGATTATATGGGGCGTGTTAATTTTGGTACGTGACTTTTAAAATTAACAATTTAGTCCTTTAACTATGTTTTTTTAGCAGATTTGGTCCTTCCGGCTAAATTATCGATGGAAATTGGCCGAAAAAACGTTTGCCATTTTAATTTGTTTAATTCGGAGGGCAAATCAGTCCTTCCATATTCTACCTTCTTCTTCTCCGTTCTTCTTCTTCGAAAATATACGCCGACGGTGGGATAGATGAATTAGACGTTAAATACTGAATTAATTTCCTCTCAGAGTGGCCCTTTGAAGTTGAAAGTGGCCTTCTGAGTTTTGACCACACCAAACTAAAATGTTTCTAACGGAAAGAAAACTGTGTTCCCCACAAACAAAGCATTTGAGCAAATCAGAAAACTCATCTAACCCACTCCAAGGTTGGCGATCAAGGTTCCAAACGGTACCCATTTCAGCAAGCCCGATTTCCCCAGACCCCGTCCATTTAATCGTGCTAAGAACGGAGAAGATGAAGGTAGAAGATGGAAGGACCGATTTGTCCTCGAATTAAACAAATTAAAATGGCAAACGTTTTTCCGGTGAATTTTTATCGACGATTTGACCGGGAAGACCAAATCTGCTAAAAAAAAAGCATAGTTAAAGGTCTAAATTGTTAGTTTTAAAAGTCACGTATCAAAATTAACACGCCTATTATAGTCATAGGACCATAAGTGTAATTTGCTCGGAAAAAATATATTGTAATTTCATAAGAAAAGAATAAAGTAGGAATAAGCTACCAAACAGGCCATTAGTGATAAGTTCTCTAGTGAGACTGGGAGAATGCAGGCGTACAATGGCAAAGTGGTTGGTTGTCTGAAAAGTTGAAAAATTAGGGTTAATATTATTAAAATATATTAATATTAACCCATAATATTGGTACATATTTGGTGGTGTGTTGAAGTAGCCAGTGCAAGATCATAGTTCTTCATGGGATGCCTGCTACAAAGTACAAACTGCATATTGTACACACACACACACACAAAAAAAAAAAAACATGGCTTCCCATTTGCTTCCTTCTAAAAGTCCAATATCATTTCTGGATTTGTACCCATCAAGACTCAGGAGAATCGGATTTGACTTGAACTTCAGGATCCCACATCTAAGGCGTTAGCACTAGTCCAATTGGACTATGATCACTGCCGGCAACATCTGGGACAATGTATGAGTCATAAACCTTGTCCGCAATGGATTCTGATACGAGGAAATAGTCGAGCCTCCATCCTGATATAAAGGAACAAATTGTAATTGTTCAAACATCATACTAAAAAGATGAAAGGCAACAGATCATAATGAGATTAACAGAATTATCAATCATTGGCTTCAAATTTATCATTTATATAATCTATTTTGCAATTTGCTAGTCATTAATCAAACATACTCTTCTTTTTCACTTCCTTCTTACGAGTAGGTCATATAAAAATAATAAAATGCACTGTTATATGAGTCCATTGATTATGTTTGAAACTGTCAATTCTTTTTTCATCACGTCAACATTTCCTGAAGTGATTAAGTAAACTTTTTGAATGACTTATAAATTGCAAACCATTGTTATGCACTTTATTTTTTGGACAGTTTCTGGTAAGACACTCCAAGACAGAAAGGGGTGGAGTTTTTTTTTTTTTTTTTTTTTTTTTTTTTTTTTTTTAATAATGAAATTAATATATAAAACAAAGTAAATGAGACTCTAGAAGGGAAGGTGTCAAACCTTTATTAGTTTTACGTCCTCCATGCCTGTATCCCCAATAAGTATATCCAACAACACCTGGATGCTGTTTCCGAAACGTGTCTACAAGTCCCCTCTTTAAGAAGTTTGTTTCAAATGATTGTCTTTCCTCATCTGTAAAACCTGCACTTCTTTTGTTTCCCTTAAGAAACAAAAGTCAGAAATGATTGTACAGAGAACATTTAAAAAAAAGTGTCCCAGAAACACAAAGACAGAATTACAGAAAACTGCAGATGGACCAAGTTAAAAACTGTCAAAAAGAACTATCAAGTTAGAAGCTTATATTGATTTTTGTTTGGGAGCACCTAATGGGCTAGGGATTGAACCTATGACTTCCTACCTAAAGTGACAAGCATATGTTGCTTGACCACAAATAATAATGAGTTTGCTAACTTCTAGACTATAATCTTTATATTTTCAGTTATTAGTCAAAAGGTCACTAAATAACATAAACCTACTTCTCAGGGAAACGAATATTTCCACCCAGAGAATGTTCTTGGTATAGTTGGACACTACAAGTTGCACTCTGAAGAGAATCAAATTATCAAAGGAATTACTTACTGCAGGATTGTAGATGTCTATCTCTTCATGAGCACAGTTCAGATCACCCGTTAGAATAACAGGTTTTGACTTTTCTAATTCCTGTAAAGCATCAGAAGCAAACCAGCGTATCATAAAGCCTCAGAAAAAGAATGCTTGAGCATAAACGCATAATTTTCCATTACTGAAATAGTAAAAGAAAATTGGCACAGAATGGAACAAGAGATCAATACTATCATCCACACTTCTGAACAAGAAAGCTAAGAGAAGGGCAAAGGGAAGAGAAACAAGTAAAAGCAACATATAGGTATAGAAAAATCTAGCTAGTACCAAATTACAATTTATACTGAAAATTCGGTTCCAATAGAAACAGCCCATAATGTTACAAAATAAATATAGTTAAAAATATTGCATAAATAAATGGACCCTTACTTTAACATAATCGCTGAGAGAAGGGTCCCACTGTGTGGTTCTATATGACTGCCAAAGAACAACATGTATTTCAAATTTTCTAGTGACAAGATAGACAAAGAAAAAAAAGAAGAAGAAGAAGAAGAGAGAGTGATATATCAATGCAATAGATTACCAATCGTCTTAGGCCATCACCAGAATTAGGAACATATGCACTCAATAGATAAAAATCATCAAATTCCACCGTAACAAGCCTCCCTTCTGAATCATGATCTATGATGCCTAGACCATATTTTACAGAAAGTGGTTTAATCTGTCAACAAAAAGCACAAAGAAAAGTGCAATAAGTTCTTGGCCAGCAAAGTTATAGAACCAACAGGCATAATTTACTTATAAATGGGTCCATCACCAAAAAAGTATCATGCCTGCATTATAACGAGTAACAAGGAGGATGTTTGAGTCTTTGAGAAATTTCATTCAAGCTCAAAAGCAAATATTTCAATAACAGTCTTTCCTACTTTGTTGCACTTGCTTATGTGAGACATGAAAGAAGATTAGATGATGACATCTCTCCTTTGGGATAGTTGCAAATTGCACACTTGTTTCTACTCAGTCATCAATTAAGAGCATATCATTAAAAATACATATGTATATCAGGATGTCGCTTGGGAGCCCTTGTCTCTTTGCTTAGTATCTTGGAATATATTTCAAGTGAGTCTGCTAATGTTGGATCTGAAGGTCCTTATACTTCTGTACCAACTACCAGCATATAGCCACCCTTTATATACTGAATGTCCAGAAATCTGACATTAACTTCAACCATTTGAAAGTAAACACTTATTTTTTGGTATGGTATTGGACACCAAAATACAAGTAGGAGCATCTGAAATGACATGAGGAAGAAGTCCTTCAAACAAGCCTCTGCTTAGAGCATAGAAAATCAAGGAAAGCTTTGCTTTAGCTTATTGAGATTTAAGAACTATATTATTTCAGTGCCATATAAAGCTCTGCAGATATAAGTTTCCTATAGAGAAGGGTCATATAATTCTACTGGAGAATGGTGCTTTACACAAAATTGTAACACACTACAATATTTGATCAAAACATAATAATAAGATAAATAAAGGAGAGTATGACCAATTAGCGGGCATAAAACGAAAATTTTAACTTTGGCCTAGAAACTTGGATCAGTATCCATTCAAGAATATCATATAATTTCCGGAAATACTATTTCACCTATTAACTATATCCAATAGATAATGATGGGTGCAATTCGGATACTGCCAAAATTCTATTTGCAAGTATCCATAAAAAGTAAGAATAGATTGGTTGAGATTTGAGAATATGGTAAATCCAGTTCCACTTCACCCAAAAAATCTCAACATGAATGGAAATGGAATTTAGATTCAAGACAGTCAAATCAAAGGGTCTGATCTGATCTACCCAACATTATACTTGTGTATTAGTAAATAGTAAAGACCTTTTCCCCTTATTGCGGTAGACACCTATGCCTTCTAGGCTTCTAGTCCTTCTGTCGACCAAAGATACACCTCAACTTGCAAGTCTTTGTTCACCTCCAACATTCAACCCCAAGTGCGAACACTTTCTAACTACTGAGTTTTTTTCTAGCAACTATTTTTCAGAATGCATTGAAGTTGGTTTTAGTTGTTTCAATCTGAACCAATGCAATCATATCAACAAATCAGACCAGTTTTGGACTTTCGGGTCATATTTTTTTAGAACAATTTTTTTTTGATGCATCAGTTTCAACAAAACCAAGCACTTAGACATTCCAATTTAGGTCCAAGTTTGAGAAGTGAATGGAAATTATTATAGTTAATGCAACACGATGCTCAAACCTAGAAGAGTACATGCCTCCTAATTAAGGTGCTCCTTATCACCCTATAGGGAGAGAGAGAGAGAGAGAGAGAGAGAGAGAGAGAGAGAGAGAGAGAGAGAGAGAGAGAGAGAGAGAGAGAGAGAGGGAGGTGGGATGGGAGGGAGGGGGGGGGGGGGGGTAAATTTTGCCATAATATATTAAAGAATGAGGAAAATCTATATCCACTCTTTGATGATGGTAATTATGTGATTACATGAGTGAACTTGTAGGTAGGCTTGTATGTACATCTAAAAATAGGACTGAAGTAGATAGAATGTACCATAGACAACTTTTGTGTAGGGAGAATCCTTGAAGTGGGGAAATAAAGTTGGGAATAAGACTTCCAGATATCAAATTTATGGTCAATTCTTAACTAAAGAATTATATAAAAGAATACGGAAGCAATTTAATTACATGCAAAGATGTAAAATCTACGTTCTGAAGAAATTAATGAGTGCAAAAGATTGGAAAAAGCAAAACTTACCCGAGAAATGATAGCAGTACCAGAATATCCAAGCTTAGAGACACTGCATGTCCAAAAGCTATTATCATATCCATCTACAAGACTCTCTTTAATTACCTGAACATCTTTTTCCTGTATTCAAGTATTTAAAGTGAAACTGCTCAGAATTTTGCAATTACTTGGAGAGAGTGAGAGACAAAGAACTTCTACCTAATTTTTTGTAAAATCCACAAGATATGATAGTGCACAACATCCCATACTTTCAAATAAAATAATGGGCAGTTGCTAAAGCCCCAATAGTTATTTGTCAATGTATTAATGTTTCAACATGAAACTCTACTCTTTAACTCCAAAAATAACAACTCAAGGTACATTGGTCCCACCCAATAAAAGCTTCAATGAACACAAACTCAGCCCACAACTCTAATAAAACTCCAACTATCCACCCCCTTGCCCATGAGTACATAGGAATAGCAATAGTACTGAATATATAGGAGATAACCAGGAGAAACCAGAAATGATACAGATACGGCGCTTGAATTTCATATTAAAACACTTTACTTAAATATGTTTCCATTACAAAGACTCTTACTCCCATCCAATTTCAAAATAAGCATCCTACACAAGACTCCAAACTTGGGAAACAAACACTATATTATATCATAGATTCATAGGTGCCCCCTGCCCCCAGGTCACAGCCCAGAAGGGGGTACTAAAGCTTCTGACAGATACTGATTTGTTACAAGGTACTACAAGAACTGAATTTCAAGTTAGCATTAAGAAGATGATAGATTAGGGACAGCAACCTTTGGTCGATAGGAGTATATTGATTATTCACAAAATAATATGTACAATGATAATCAGCTTAGAAAAATATTCTACGCTTCTAGCTCTCAAATTACAATCAAGAAAGAGGATTGGCAATTACTCCGTATAATTTTATGTTTTGAATTAAATAAGTAACAACTAACAAGAGTATCTGTATAACCGCATTGTAGCTTAGAACACATTTATTCTGGCCCAACTGCACCAAAATAGGAGTTCCCATGATAGAGCATCTTTTAGAAAAAAAAATAAAAAAGCATAGAAGTATGGCAATGTTATCTAATACTAGGGTGAAGTAGAACTAGCCTGCAATTTAGTCTCCTGCAAACACAAAACATCAAAGTCTTCTCTTTGTGCAAGTTGCTTTATGCAAAGGCTCTCCAACTTCAGCAAACCTCTCAAGCCATTTACATTCCATGACATTAACTTCAAAGCTTTATGACTACCAGTAAGAGGAGGAGGCCTCATAGTTTTGGGATTGTATGCAATCCACCCATCCTGTGGCTTCTTGTGAGCAAAAATTGTCCAAGGTTCATCATGGTTTACAGAAAGATTAACACTCTCAGAAATGACTTTCCTTTTAGCTTGTACCTTCCTCTTACCTAGATGTTTGAGACATCATATTAATTATCTGAGTCAACCAATAGGTGAATGCACAACAAAGCAAAGTACAATAGATCAACAACAGGGTAAACTAAAAGCACCTCCCACCACATTGGACTCCACCAAGAGTTCTTGATCCTTTATTTGTTGCTCATCTTTAATATCAATAGGATCTTGCTCTACTCTTTTCTTAGTTCTTTTAATTTGAGAAACTTCTGAAGCAACATTTATACTTAGGACATCTTTAGTTGAGACTCTTTTGGAGTTCCTCTTTGAAGTGTTTTCAGCAATATCTGAAAGCTTCTCTTCAGGATATACCTGATCTTCCACTGCCAGGGATCCATTACCTGGATTCCAAGCAGTTAATTAGCAGTCAATCTTATATATATTGTCTTTCTAGCAACATAGAGATGATGACGGGAAATTAAATGCACCCAAGAGCAACTGAATTTATAATTTTTTTTTAAAAGGTGCTGGTTCATGGACTATATTCATGATTGAAGGATACCATTTTTCGTGTCATTCAGGAAACTCTTGAAGGCCAAGACAAGCTCATGCTTGGAACCTCTAGCAGGAATTCCAGCACTCCTACACATTCCAAAGTTAGATGATAGTCTCAAATATGATTGCATACTGCTATAAATGGTTAGGCAGCCCCAAAAAGCCAAAACCTATTTGATTTCCCCCCAATGATGTCAAAGGTAACATTTCTAAAATATGAAACTAAAAAATTAATATAAGTAAATAAATGAATATACAGACATAGGAACTTCCAGTGGAAAGCATAGTATATTCATATAATAGCATTTACCTAAGCTTTAATCTGAGTTGTTGAACAGTCATTTTCTTTACACTTTCAATATCATCTTCAAAACCACTTTCACAACTCTCCTACATTTAAAAGAAGCATTGCGTAAGAACAGAACAAGACTTGGCAAAACCACACAGAAGCTTCAGGCTTGATCAAGAAAAACTTCTAACCTTGGCAGTGGCTTTCCCAGGCCGAGATGATCCAATGCTCGGAACTTCACTCGGTTTCGCAGCAGCGGAGGAACTCGAAAGCCGTCTATTCGAAGCCATTGCTCTCAATTTTACAGAAAACAGCCCCTTAATTTCCCGTTTCTTTGAAACAACTGCAATACTATAGCATCAAGAGCCCCAAAAAAAAAAAACAAAAAAAACTACAATTTACAACATAAAACAAAAATTAAAGGAAAAAATTGGCAAATTTGTGAGCAATTCCTGTAATGTATGCACAAATATAAGGCTAGGGTCATACTTTCTGAGACTGAGAGAATAGTAGCACCCTATCTTCAATACTTGTAGCATTTGCCTATGAGGAAGGAGCAGCAATGTTGTAGATGAACCGCCAAAAGCGAGGGAATGAGAGGCAAACGGGAAATAATATGCTTGTAAAATAAGTTTATTTCTAAATTTCTAAATGCATAATTATAATTACAAAAAAATATAGGTATTTTTTTTTTTCATTGATTTTATGATTGTTCATTTAAAATGATGAATAATTAGAAGTGCATTTTGAAATTCTTATGGTGATAGAGAGGAGAATCATGTCTTCCGTGCACTCAAAATATTTTTAAATGCACAATTATAATTACATAAAATTACAAATGATGGGGTGTAAACCCCGTGAGTCGGCTCGACCCGAAGATCGGCACAAGTGGAAGGTCGGCCTAAACTAGTCGTTAACCCATATTAATCTCTTATTTATTATCCTATTTACCTACCTCATCCTAACCCCCAAAATTATTACCCCCTTTATTTATCCAATTTATTATTCCTAATTCCTCTATTAAATCCCCTTGACCACTATAAATTAGCTACCCACATTAGAACCCATAACTCCCACATAAACACATACTTATTAACCTAATAAATCCTTGTTAATGGCCCAACGGCCATAATCTTAAACTTGTTGCTATAAAAGGAGGAAATGAGCAAGAGGTAGGGGGCATCCATTCTTACATACTAAAAGGCCACATATCACTCTTCCACACACACTCTCTCAAGAAGACTCTATCTATTCATCTATACACATGAACAGACTCATCACTCTTCCAAGGGGAGAAGACTCTGTCATCCATCATCTTAACAAGAAGGCCTCATCATACGCACTCTTTCAACAAAGAAGATCAAGAAGAATACTCCCTCTCTATATACAAAGTATAGCTCTTTCCCTACACCATATTTCCATACGACATGTACAAAATAGCTCTACAATATGTACAAAGACACCTACAAAATACATAGTGAATCTTGGCTTGGCACTGCCCAAAAAGGCCCGTGATTTTCACCGTTCGGTTTCCACGTACAAAAGCATTATGTTTGTTCTACTTATTTTTCTATATGCGCATGTGAACGGTGAACCCACCAACCACGGTTGTGTTGGACCTCCGAGGGCCCAAAAACCCAAAAACCAACAACAAATGTTTGAATATTTTGTCATTTTCATTGATTTTCAACATTTGATCATTTTTAGATGTATGGACTAAATTTGTATGCACGTCTACACTTGGAAAGTCATTCCTACAAAAACCAAGCCCTATATATAATACCAAGGATCTTGTGATCTAATGGTACCAAGTTGAACTCCACATGAGAGGTTTTGGGTTTGAGCCTCAGTGGATGTGCTATTGACTCTTTCTAGGTAAAATAGAGGGATTTTTTTTTTATAAAAAAAAAATGACTTCCCTTTTTTTTTTTGAAAAGCCATTTTCCGTTTGCAGCAGTGGAGCAACCAATCAACCGCCACCACTACAGTTAATTTTAAATATTTAAAAGAGTTAATAACCAAAATGGTCCCTCGACTATACCGTAATTACCAATTTAGTCCTCGATTACCATTCTTACCCAATTAAGTCCTCAACTATGTAATCTTTACCCAATTTAATCATCCGTTAATTTATCTGTTAGTTGATGGTTAAAATTAAGGATAAAAATGTAATTTCAGCTTTCTCTCTCATCTAATTGTGCGAAAGAGCTGAAGGTGTTAAGCTCTTGAACTCTCCTTCAACACCGTTCTTCCTCCTCCTTTTAGGTTTAGGCGAGAAGTCAGCGGCGGCGAGGGGCCAGACTTCATGGTATCCCCGGAGGTCGTTTCTGGTTGGTGAGCCGCCGGATTTTGGCAAGTGCTGCCCGCGATCGCGTTTCGGTGGGTAGGCATAGGGTGGTTGTGCTCTGGTGTGTAAGATTACCAGATCTGACTCTGGGATGCATTTGGGGTGAGGATGAAGGGAGCAAAGAAGGGAGCCAGTGGTGGTGGGAATTAGCTCGCCTTCGTCTCTCTTGTTCCGGTGATGTGCTTCACCGAATTTTTCCGTTGGTTTGCTCAGTTTTTTTTTTTTCTTTTTTTTTTTTATGTCCATTATCGCAGCGGGAGAAATCTGTGGTTTGAGGATTTGGTGGTAGGGAGACAGATCTGGTAATCCTCCGATAACAGAGAGGTGTGAGATTGGCATGCTCTGCGGGGAGAGAGGCTGCGGCGGCGGTGTTCATTGCAGAGACGGCGGAAAAAAAGGCTTGTACAGATCATGCAAGTCGTCGTTAAAGCGGCGTCTGCTTTCATTTCTCGACGCCCCAAATTCAAGCAGAGCAAGTCTTGGTCTTGCCTTAGCTGGAAGCTGTTGCGCAAAGGAGCAGCGGCGGTGGCTGCGGACGAAGAGGCACCGGCGGCTGAGCAGCCTCTAACCACCTTCCGCTCTTTCGCACAGTTGGATGAGAGATGGAGAAAGCTTATGAAATTACATTTTTGTCCCTAATTTTAACCATCAACTAACAGATAAGTTAACATATGACTAAATTAGGTAAAGATTACCAGGACTATGTGGTCTAATGGTACCCGGGTTGGACTTTCATTTGGAAGATTATGAGTTCAAGCCTCAGTGGAGGTGTAGAGCCAGTAACTTTCAAAAAAAAATTAGGTAAGAATAGTAGTCGAAGACTAAATTGGTAATTACAGCATAGTTAAGGGACCATTTGAAGGGAAATGGAATTCAAAATTCCATGGAAAACAAATTACCAGGAAAATAGATTCCATTGTTTGGTTGGTGAAAAATAAATTACTGGAATCATAAATTCCATTATTTGGTTGAATTTGAAATCGTAAGGAATTCTGAATATAAAAACTAATATGCCCTTAACAATAATATATATATATATATATATATATATATATATATATATATGTGTGTGTGTGTGTGTGTGTGTGTGTGTGTGTGTGTGTGTGTGTGTGTGTGTGTGTGTGTGTGTGTGTGTGTGTGTGTGTGTGTGTGTTCCAATGAAAAATATTTTCCATCTAACCAAAGTGTGTGTGTGTGTGTGTATGTGTGTGTTCCAATGAAAAATATTTTCCATCTAACCAAACAACATAAGACAACATTTTTCTACACTCCTAAGAAAATCTTTTCATGAAAAATATTTTCCATCCAACCAAATACCCCCTTAATATATTATATAGGGATGACAATGAGTATGGGTCTCGGGGGGGCACCAGCCCACCTTATATTTTCTTTACCAATCCCATCCCAACCCGCATCGGATGGACTTTTTCGAAATTCACCCCTGCTCCAATGGGTGCAGGTGCTCACTGCGGATACCTATCACTTATTATCTTGTTACAAAAATTTAAAATAATATTTCAATTAATATTTAAATTACTTACACATAATAAAATTAAAAAATCACTAATTATATTAAAACATAAAATAATAGAAATATTCAAATATAATAACAAAATTTTTAATTTTTTAAAAATAAATTTATTAATTTATAACTAAAAATAGTAAAAAGTTAGTAAAAGTTTTCGTAACTTTTATAATTAGTACTTATTTTAATATATTTATATGCATGATGGGTCAAGTGAGGTTTTTTAACTATATTAGCATTTTTACATTTAGTTTAATTTGATTATTTTTATCCTTCAACTTTTTTGAATAATTAAAATCAGTCAAAAATATCTAAAATGTTTCATATGAAGAGAGAGCTTCTAAAAGTGATGGTATTTAAACATTTTGGACTGAATTTTGTCAATTTAAATATTTTGATGAAAAAAAAAATTCAACACCGGCTAACTAGGATGGTAAATGAAGTCAAATCTTTTTAATATAATAGAATAGATTAGAAGTAAAAGAAAGCATTAATCCGTTGTAGTCTAGTTGGTTAGGATACTCGGCTCTCACCCGAGAGACCCGGGTTCGATTCCCGGCAACGGAAATTTTAATCTTTTGCTATGTCTAATACCTGACAGTCTGACACGATCCAGGGAGACATTTTTATTCTGCTATTTTTGTTATAGGCAATTGTAATCTATCAGGGATTCAGGGATTAATTAAACACTTAAGTAATAATACTAATAACCGTATATACACAGAAACACAGTTACACATATTATTATTTGTCTTATATTAAATATTATATTTATTCCTACCTAAATTACGTATTAAATTCTAGTAGCTTAATTGAGTATATTAAATTTATCAATTTCAATAAGTTATGACAGCGATAAAGAAGGGATTACAAATTAAAATGTATTATGCATAATAAGTTTCTCTTGGACAAAGTATAATATTACTTATGAGTTTGGTCTTCCTTGCAAATCAAGACAACAATTATCCAAACTAATTTTCATCTTCCCTTCTCAACCAATTTAAGATCACATCTCCAAGATCATAATCTACATTATCCTTATTTCCCTCAGATCTACTCACACATGATCAAAGTAGAAATAGCAATAGGTTCATGATAACCAAAAGCACAATCTATAAAAATCACAAGTATTAGATAAGATCAAGATAATCAAAGCAATAAGTAAGTTAAAAGTGCAAAGGAATGAAATAGGAATGTATCTAAATTAATATGAAATTGGAAGACTGAATCTTCAATCCTTGCTAAATGTAGTAATTGAACTTGAATCTAAGTAATGGAATTTGGAATTGAAAAGAAATTATACTATATATAGACCATAATCAAAATTGCAACATGAACCATTTATACATATTTAATTTTAGTATATTGAATGTTTTTTTTTTTTTAGATCAAGCTGGAAGGGGGACCTTGGAGGAGAGCCAAAACTAAATGTTCTCCCTAGCTCTATGGCAACACATGACACACACAAGATCACTAGTGTAGACTTCCTCACTCTCAGGTGGGCAAGACATTAACACCTCCCATGGATTCTGTTTGTTAAAAAGCACCCATCATAGCAAGGGCATCCGCTATAAGTTCATTTTTAGGTAGTATACTAAAAATGAACATTCAAAAAATAAGTTGTAATACACTAATAATAAACATGTATCAGTGATCAACCTTATAATGTGTATCATGATCCACTAGATCCGTCAAAACGAGTTTTCTCCACCGTGTCTATCTGTCCCAACCCGCCATAGGTAGGGGGCAAGTACGGTTTCTTCAAACCTAGCACCAAACTAATTCACTTTTGTGGCAGTAATGTTTTTAGACCTCTCATATTCACTTTTAGAGTGGAGTGAATCACTAAATGATTCACCCTTTTGAGCTATAATCATCTCTTATATATTCTTGTGATTCAACCTCTAATTCCTTATTATTATCACTACTTCCCAACTGTTGTGATTCATTACCCAACTCAAAAGTCTTCTTAAAACCTTCTATCATGACCTTTCCCTCTCTCATATATCTTATACAACTCTTCATAAATGTAGTAGTCTACACTAACATCATAGTTCGAATTTTCCTTATCCAAATGCTCAACAATTATCTCTACTTCTTTGTTTTTAATTAGGTATTTCGAAGTTAAGGTCAATCACATCATTATCTCTATTTAGTCTCATTTTAAGTGAAGTGCAATCCCCATATTTATACTTAAATTGATTTCTTATCATCATATCTCAATGACTTAATCATTTATCTTAAACGTAACATAGAACCATGATCACTAGCCCAATAATCAAAATATTTCACCTTTCCGGCCTCCCAAATAGTCCAGATAAGGATGTACAACCGGAACACCTCCATAATACATCTTTATAGTGTACACATACTCATCTTCCTCAATATCTAAGGAATAATAGAAAAATACTATTTAGAAGTTAAATAAATAAAAAGTATATAATAAAAAAATAATTTATAAATAAAGACAATTTAAAATATATATATATATAATTGGATAGTGGACACATAAACAGACTAGCTTAAACAAATGATATAGCAAAGTAGCATACAAATACAAATTGCACTATCAAAAACATAGATTTGCAGCCCTTAAAACATTAGCATTAAAAAAAATAAAGTTCAAACCAAACTACCTTAATTAATATATGACAAGGCTGGCTAGGCTGGTGGGTAAAGCTTGCTTTGATAGCTATAGTCAAGATTGAGCAGCTTGTGATGCTCTACATTAATTATCTTTTAAGAAAAGAAATAAAACATTTGAATGTTAATCCTACTAGAAATATCTAACGAATTGAAGAGACAAATGCTATTAAAATTATATATATAGATTAAATAAATAATGGGGAAGTCTATTGATAAGTGAAGATTCTTAATTATGATATTTATGTGCGATTGGAAACCTTGTATTATATTAAAATAAAATTTACAATAAAGATTAATATAATAATATTTATAATAAAAAGATGTAAATAAAAAATTATTATAATAAAAATAAATTAAATAAATAAATTGATAAATATAATAATTATAAACTAAAGTAATTGAAGAAAAACATTTCTAATTTTTTTTCGGATGTGGGGTTGACCAAGCCGGACCAAGATTTATATTGTTTGGTTTGTCACAGTTCGGCTCATATTTAATTATGAATTAATAAATATAATTAATCTAAACTAAACAAATTGAAGAACAAAAATTAGTTTTTTTTTTTTTTTTTTGTATTGTGTGTCGGACCAAGATTTTTATTATTTGGTTTGGCTCAATCCAATCCATATTTTAATCAGTTATTAATAAATGTAATAAATCTAAACTGGTCACAGAGATGAAACTTTGGAATAATGACCAGGGATCGAGTCTCACCAGCGGTAGTGTGGGAGCAACCTCTCAAAGTGAGGGGGGTTCCTTGTGCGCAGTGAGCACCGGTCTAGCCTCTGTGATTAATGTTCAGTTGAGTCACCATGATTTACAACTTCCCACCGCTCTGTCGGGCCGGGGTGTGGGGGGCCCTTAGGGTTGGGGTTCAGCCTTTTGGAATAATAAATCTAAACTAAAAAAAAAAAGAGTTATATTGTAATGTTTTGATTTATGGGTAGGGTCGAGTCAACATTTTAATTTTTTGGCAACATAATCAGACTCATATTTTAACTAGACTAAGACAAATAATAATCAGACAAATAACGAGTCAACCTATCCATTTGCCACCACTCAAATAGAAAAAGAAAGAGAGAACTGAACTTGAGAAAAAAATTCAAAAAATATCTTCAAAGTAAAAAGGTTAGAAGACATTTTTAGTCAAAATAAGTCATTTTTTTCATCCGATCGAAATGAGTACTTTTCGTTGACTTTATTTTTCATTGATAGCCAAACATTAAAAATCTTTAAAAATAAAAAATGTAAAAGTCCATTTTTTGGGTTTTCAAAGGAGCCCTAAAATTAGCCAAAAAATCCAAAATATTTAATGTGAAGAGTGGTGAATCTTGATAAAAGTGATGGAATTTAAATATTTTGGATTGACTTTGGGGGTATTTGAAAATTTAGAGTTACCAATAGGGATGAAAACATGAAAACAATGATGATAATTGTTTCAATATCAGCAGATTCGGATAGTTGATATATCTGTATTTACCCAATCAATAATATTACAGAAGACTATGTAACATCAATCCGTTGTAGTCTAGTTGGTTAGGATACTCGGCTCTCACCCGAGAGACCCGGGTTCGACTCCCAGCAACGGAATTTCAAATTTTTTTAGCTATTTCTTAACCTTCCGTGACGCGATTCAAGCAGACGGATAAGTGCTGTGTTCTCCCTTCAAAAGAAGGATATGGAGTTATTGACTTTATAGCTTATGAGATTTTTATTTTTCGGATTGGGCTATCGAAGTATGTATAGAGTGTGGGAAATCTTTTGTTGTTCTGGTTGCAAATTATCAGGTAGTGTGATAACGACATTCGGTTACGTACCATTTCAAATTGGTCGTCATAAATTTGAATTTCGATGGTAGGGGCTTAGATTTTTTGGGTTGAAAATGTTTGAGAAAATATAAAAATGATACTATCTTGAATATCAGCGGAGTTATCTCACATCTTATGTTTTAAGGGATAATATTCTTAAGTTCTAACTAAAATTGTGTCCATATGGTATAAGGCAAGAAAGGATACACGCTTATATCAACTAAATTCAAGACTCTAGGATGTGTCTTTGAATATGACCAATGCAGCATCGTATTGTTTCAAAATTGAAACTGTGATATGTAAGCAAACTGTTAGAATTAATCAAAATATTCATCAACTTTCCATACAAGCCACCTTGTACTCCAGCAATAGTACATATCAAAAACTATACTAAGTATTCTAAGTTCCATTGATTTTTGAAAAATATATATTAAGACTTAGTTTCCGTTGTAAAAATATATTAAGACATAGCATGATCCTCCTCTGTAAAAAGCGAGGGCTAATCTCAGTCATCTATTAGGGTTCAACAACGGTTGAGAGTTTTAGTTAAAGAAAACGTGCGTTCAATTTTATAATTAAAGAAAACTTTTAAGAATGAGGTTCGTTTTATAATTATTGTAAACTTTTAAATTTAGTAATGAGAAGATCCTAACCTTTGATTTCTCAAGAGGGAGGTTGTGGATGTGTCCACACACACACACACACACACACTATATATATATATATATATATATATATATATATATATATATATATACACACACACACATACACACCGTTAAATACAATGACATTTCAAACACAACTTTTACAATTCAATAATCTATTCAATTTTATATCTAGCATTAAAAAAATACATTGTGTGGACTAAGATCTGGGGCGCCTAGAATGGAAGATCATTCCACTTTTTTGTATAGCAACAATCTAATGATAAACTAAAGACAAAAAAAAAAAAAAAAAAAAAAAATCCTATCGAGTTAAATTGTGAGAAAATTAAATCAGAAAACGCAAATAATAATAACCTTTTTTCCAAGGATGACATAGGTATCACTCAAGACATGTTCAACAACAGAGCTGTCTGCGAACACGATAAAAGCAAAACCTCTGCCCAAACCAGTGATTCTGTCTCTAATGGTCTCAGAGCTTTTGATCTCTCCATATTTACTAAAGTAATCCCTTAGGGTTTGTTCGTTAGTGTCGTGAGACAGTCCTCCTACAAAAATCTTAATTTGCTGCTCCATCAAAGAAAACCTTCGAGAAAAATCGACGACAAGAATTAATGTAAGTTTTCTTTTTCTATCCAAACTCCACAGAAATCTATTAAAACTGACCCGTATTTAGGAAGGTTGTTAACTCTTTTTTCATAATCTAAATTTTTCGATTTTGTTAGACTATATCTTAAACTTCATGAACTCGCCCTTTCCAAGCCTATGAAGAGATAAATTGAGTCAACCTAGCTTCGAAACTTACCACCAACCTATATACTTATATACATATATAAAACAATCTCATCTTACAACATTTAATCTAAAGCTTATCAACATTTTAACCTTTTAGCCAACTCAAGGTCTCTCCTACATCCATTGCTTCAACTTCTTTTGGTTGAAACAAACCATTCCAAGGAACTCCCTTGGCAACAATAAGCGATCCTTCTTGATTCCTGATGACAAAACCAAACCCCATTCTATAGTTTTCCCGATCAAGAGTTGCATCAACATTGATTTTAAGAAAGCACTTTGGAAGTTTAGTCCACTTTATATGCTAAGATTCATGGCATTTATCCTTTGGTTTCCATATGGTTTGGCGTTCCTCCAATTGTAAAGAAAGGAGACGGCCCTATTAACAATATTACCTTGAGAGACAGAAATGTTATTCCAAAGTTTTGTTGTTTCTGGTATCCCAAATACTCCAGCAAATCATAACCAGGAAACATTGATTATCAACTTCCCTAATTTTTAAGTTTAAGGAGACCCAATCAGTTAAGACATTGGCTTGAACAGAAGAAATTATTGTGTGGACCATAATAAAAAATACATTTTTTTAATATACTAAATGTACATTATTTTTATACTGAACGTTCATTATATAATATAATGTACACTCGTTACACAAATAATGCACATCTCCTGAATATAATGTACATTATTTTTGTACTGAATGTACATTATTGTACAGTATACAAAATATAGTCCACACAATAATGATTGATTGAACTCCAACAAATTCTCGCGACAGCACATTCAATGGGAAATTATTCGGTGGACTCAAGTCCACCTTGCAAGGTGAACCCAAGTCCAAAATACACAATTTATATGCAAAATGTTCACAATTTTGTAAAAGATAAATTGTGAACATTAAGCACGTAAATTGGGTATATAATTTGTGAATATTAAGTATGTAAACTGTATATTTTGAACTCGAATTCTTCACCTTGCAAGGTGGACCTGGGTCCATGGTATAACTATTGACATTCAACACACAAACAAGTGTGTAAACTTGGATTCAACAGCACAATCGAATGTTTAAACAAAAAAGCGTACCAACTCGATCATAAATAATAAGATTATGAAAACAATAAATATCCAAAATATCAATAACAACCCTTTAAATAAGTAGAGTCAAAATCTGATGATTGGTAATTTGGTAGGCTAACATTGACAGCCTAGTAACAACAACACCCTATACTGCACCATCAGTGTAATATCCATTGCGTCATTCCGTGAAAGCTCCAGCTCGAGATCAGACGGTGCAGAATGTATATAACCTACGAGATGGAGTACAGCAAAATATTTCTATTTATACTGCGCCTTAGAACTTGCTGTGCTTTTTCTTTCGGTAATTTCAAGAGCAATCAGAAAATGTAATCCTCCAAACAAAAGTCTGTACTGCAATAAGCCATACCTGAGAGATTACAGAAAATTTTATGCGGTAGGAAGAGAAGTTACTTTACCCACAGCAACAGTTTTCCCTGCAGAATATGACAACCGTCATTATAAACAGAACATAGAAAATGTCATATGCAATAGAAAACTAAGGATAAGTTCCAAACCCTCTGTGCGGAGAGTGAATCTTCCAAGCTGGGCAAAATCAGAAAATTTCTCAATGCATATCATACTGTTTACCTAGAAAGGTAAAAGCAACAAATTAATATAAAAACAAATTCACACCTATAAGGCTTGCAGTAGTGATAAACATTTGCAATAGGAAAAAAAGAAAGCAAAAAATTTGGGGATGTCCACTAGCAAGTGCCCAAGAACTAGGAAAAAATTAACACAAACATATAGGATAAATTTGATCTATTTCATATTCAAAACATTACTGTGCAGGCAAATAAATCATTTGTCAAGCATCGTTCTATATATGGGGAGAGTAGAGAGCAGAATTCAGAAAATTTAAAATGCCAACCTGAACGCGGCACACAACAAAAGCACCATTCTTTACAAAGAGTGGTTTCTTTTTCATTGGTTTCCTTGTTTTCGGATCAATTTGCTGCATCAACTCTACAATTTCACATTCCTCAACAACTGAGTGAATGTGCAACACAGCCTTGTATCCAGCAGTAAAAATCGCCTGAAATATATGACAGTTGTTAGACTTCAACCAGATGTAAAGAGCGAATATATCTACCAAATAACCCAGTCACAAAAGGAGACAACAAGAGAGCAATATAGCTTTAAAAGCTTTAATACATACATTATCCAGCAACTCCAGGATTGACAACTGAGCAACAAACTCAGTAACAGCAGGTACTGGCTTTACTGCATTAAGAGAAAAGTATTAGATATATCCAAGACAATTGAAATTTGAAAGACATTCACACAGAATTATAGTTATAGGAATAATGATAATTCAAACACAATCCAAATATTTAAAAGATTTCATTAATTCAGCATAATAACAGTTTTGGGTTCATTAAAAAGAGACAAAATTTTCATTTTATTGAACTAAGGTAAGTTACCTAACAAAAATACTATATACTACTATCTTTGCAACAAAGGCTCTATTAACCCATAGACCATTATTACATCTTCTATGGAAATAAAAGCAATACATCTTGCAACAAACTGTAAAGAATAACTCTCTGTTCAATTTGAATATATCCCAATAGACAGCAGGTGTATTATTTCCATCTTTTCAATAGACATCTTTAAGCAACTGCAACTAGGGGAGTAAGCGTAAAAGACAATCATGATCACTGAATAAAAGTTGAAAAAAGAAAAATAATTCAAAATGGCCATCAGTTACAATTTCAAGCTTTTGCAAACCATCCTCAAGCATTTACCATGAACTTCAAATAGAGCAATTTCTATCACGGCGAGCAACGTAGCCATCTAGATTCTTGCTCAACCCCAATAAATAAAAAATAAAATAAAAAAATAGAACACAACCATGTGTAGGGGTTGAGTTGAAAATCAACTATCCTCAAAGTGTCTTTAAAGCCAGTGTTTTTACCCCCAATCCCCCAAAAATAAGCAATTTACAACTTCAAGAATGCTCCCAAGAGCACACATATAGCTTGTAAATAAAAATGTGAATCCAGGTTAAGTATAGTGAAATTGTGAAAAATAATTGAATGGTATTTACCAACACTGCACAAAACAAAACCCGATGAGATATCCTCTTCCTCAACCCCGGATAATCTGACTCGTAAGTTTTCCCCAGGTCCTGCTCGTCGAACTCTATCTTCATCTATGAATAAGGCAAGGACTTTAACAGCAGCCTGAACATGCAAAGGAAATAAGAATATTGAAATAGTACTCTTACACAAATCATAACAAATTGCAACACCAAATAATTCTTAATAAAATCAAAGGTTTGAGATAAACACCTTATTAGGCATCACCAACAAATTGTCTCCCTCACGTAAGCTACCAGATTCTACTTTACCCATAACAACTGTCCCCATATCTTTAAATTTGTCAATAATTGGCATCCTACAAAACATAGAGCCAAACTTAGTACGAAACATGATTATCAATTAAGAAAAAGGTGCCAGCTAAAACAAACACACAATACACAAAAACAATTATATCCAAATTAGATAATAACAGCATTACAGCATGCTGACAAGCATTCAAAATGGAAATATGAGAGTTGGAAAATAGATGCATGATGCATAAACATGTTTATGTACAGAGAATTCTAACTAGAAATATGAGTGTTGGAAACATAGAAGCATGGGAAGCTGGTAAGTAACCAAATGGGGCCCAGCAGTACCTGAAAGGACCTTTAGGATCACGAGAGGGGACTTCAGCCGCATCAAGAGCTTCAAATAGACAGGGGCCATTCCACCATGGACAAACACTTTTACCCATTCTTGTTTTCAAATTTGAACCCAAAAGCCCAGATATGGGAAGAAATTGAACATCTGTAAATTATAATTTTAAAAAACAAAAAAACAAACTTTAAAGTAGCAATTGCAGTGATAGATTTTGCAATTCTCATTGATGATTCTTTGCAAATCCATTGTTATGGAAATTAAAGGCTTGCTATTTACACACCAAAAGAATAGAAATGGTTTGAAAATAATGATAATCACCATTGCTAAATTGTGCTCATAGATTCTAAAATACATAACCTTTTCTTTTCAAAACATTTGAAAGAGCAAAATGGGTGACATTTGTATATTATGGAATCAATGAAAATAAAATAAAATGTCTTTGTTATTTGCTTTTAATCATGAGAACCATATATTTAAGGAGGCAAGCCTTGCAATAATACCAACAAGAATAGGACTGAGCTCAAGAGCCTGACTTCACAGTTCTTGGAAGATTCAAATTTATATGGAATTCTTGAAAAGGGTTCTAAGAAAGTAAGAAATCAAGTAAAAGTCTGTATTCTCAAAAGTGTAATAAGCCCAAAATGAAAAACTACACATACATATTTCAAACATTGTCTGGCACAATGTGGAACACTCCTTAAAAACATATTTTAAAAAAATGATACATTTATTTCACAGAAATTCATTCCAGGTGGTTAGAGATCTTTAAGTAATTTCAAGCAAATTTTTCATTAGAGTAAATTCCAGTTTTGTCCCCAAGTATAACGGGAACTCTACTTAAGTACACTGTACACAGTTCATAACCAACAATTGAAAATTAGACACCACATTTTTTGCCATTTCCGTCGAATTTGAAGTATAAGAAATTCGATATAAATGGTCCCCACACTATTCAGAATCAAACAAAGACCATCCTTCCATTGGTTTTCTGTTAAGGAACCATTTTTGTCCAATAGTTAATAGCCAATTTTTAACTTCGTTTACCAAAGTGGATATGCAGTTATAGTTGGAGTAGCAAAAAACTAACTATTTTTTTTCATTACAAAGATCATGGAATTTAATACCAAAGATATTATCTTAAAGCAAACTTGCACACAAATACCGTTAGTGCAAACTTTGACTTCAGTTTAGGAAATGTGTTTTTCACAGCTCAATACTCTATTCATTCATAGTTCTTGTTGATCCAATCATCACTCCTCACCAAATCACTGGATAAGGTCATGAAAAATTTAAAATCACATCCAACTAAACAAGAAAAATCCAAAAAGAAACTTGATTACTTGAATGCAAAAGCGTGATATAGAGAAGAACATGAATACTAAATGATTTGGAAGTGAGCAGACATAATCATTACAGAAATGAGAAATAAGGCCTAAAATATCTACTTATCTAGGCATTTCAAAATTAAAAGAGGGATAAAACCGCATTTCCTCTGCAGTTCAAGCATTTGTTTGCTTACCTTTCTTCACATTATATCCAGAAGACTTCAGAAAAGGAATCATTTTTCCCTCAATTTCATCATACCTGAAAAGATATAACTACATAAAGGCAATCTAAAAAAAAAAACAATTTCAAAATAAACACTGAAAGACATTCTACAAAGAAACACCTTTCTTTTGACCAGTTGACAGTAGGTTCGTCCATTTTATTTACAACAATGAGGAGCTTTGTAACTCCAAGAGTCTTTGCAAGTTGAACATGCTCACGTGTTTGTCCACCTCTTTCATATCCAGTTTCAAATTCACCCTTCCTTGCAGATATCACCTGGATTACAAGGCCACACACACACAAAAAGGAAAAACATCTTTCACAAAATGACCACAATCCATTCAGGCTGAATGGGATTTTCATGACTACAATGGAGAAGTCTTACCAGGACACCTATATCAGCTTGAGATGCTCCACTAATCATATTTGGAACATAGCTCTTGTGTCCCTGGAGAACATAGAATTGGAAAAAGAGGGTCCATTTAAAGCAAAGGTTGAAAGGTAAACAAGATAACTAGCAATTTATAACTGGAGCAGAGAAGATTTTCCAAATCTTCAACATTAAGCCATCCCCAACACTCCATAGAAAAGATTAGGTCTTTGTTCTGACCACTTCAAAAAGTGTGCCGCTAAATAAAATGTAAAACATGTAAACTATTGACATCTGGCGTTTACCGGAGCATCCAAAATTGTGAATCTTGTAGTTTCTGTTTCAAAATGTGCTCTTCCAACTTCAACAGTAATCCCCTGTATGTCAAATTACACAAATTTACCAAGAATTTTTTTTTTTTTTTTTTAAAAAAAGGATGATTTAGCAAACTACAGAATTTTAGTGAGTTATAATGAACAGTTGAACATGATGGGGTTTTTTTTTTTTTTAATGGTGGAATTACCAAGTGAATACCTTAACCCTCTCTTCTTCATTTGTGTCCATGATATATGCCATATACCTAATACAGTCAAAAGCAAAATATAAAAAGGAAGAATGGAATAAGCAAGGACTATGAATTTGCAAAAAGAAACTCTCAACACCAAATGGCTTCCAGTTCCAGCAACTAGTCATCAAAATGCAAGTTGACATTTCAACACAATGTGATTGCACGCCTAGTATTCAGTAAAGGCCTAAGTGGGTGCATTACTAACTAGAGAAATTTTTCATTTTTCTGGAGAACAAAAGGCTGGATAAAGGAAAACAGAGAACTTTGAAAATGGGTGCTGGAAACACATTTTCTAAATTGGAAAACAGGAAATAGAGAATTGAAATGGAGAAATGTAATCTAGAGAAAGGAATACTAAATGTGGCCTCAGTGACGCAAATCAGACACAAATAAATGAAATAATATTGGTTTCAAATGTTGAGTATTAAAAGAGACTAAAGCTGCACACTTATTATCTTGAGAATCTAAAACTGTAGAGTCTAGAATAACTGCAATAACTTTGAATCACAATACCATAATGTGGGGATATCTTTTCCATGATATTTAAATCCAAAATTATCCGAAGAAATCTGTAATAAATGAAGGGAACTTTCACCTCTATTCATCAATCCATGCATGATAGCTTTCTATCCATAACTCTTCTCACAATACAAACACTAAATAGCTATCAAGTGAACATAGCAAAAATTTGGGACCTTCTACATTGATGATACAACATTGAGGGGCCTATTAAATCAAGCAAGATTTTCCATGAAAATTTCCCTCCATTAAAGGATTGCTAAAAACCATTAATATAACAATTTAGCTAAGTATAAATGTATAATAAAAAAAGGCAAGCAAGATTTACCAGCTCTCTCTACTTTTATCCTTTGCCTCTTTTTCATACTTCTGGATTGTACGGTCATCTACTTGTCCACTAAGGAACAATATCTGTCCTCCAATAGTTGACTTCCCAGCATCTTTTGGCATCAAAAAATAATAATAATAAAAAATAAAAAAAGGTAAAGAACTAATTATAAGTGATGACAGGAAACCAAATGTTAGCTAGTAGCTTACATGCTACATTTACAAATTTATCTGCATATGTCCACAACAAATTTTGCTGCAAAGATGCTTACATAAAAAAAATGCAAGAAATATCTTGAAAACTACCACTGGAAAGAAAATCGCAAACTTACCAAGCATTAACTATCATGCATATCATAATTCATAAATACTAAAATTGCAGAATTGCTTTAAACAGGAATAGCACTTTCCTCAATTTCCAACTTGATTAATGAAATTAATCATGTACAGGATTAAAATATGCAAACAAATAAATAAACATGTGTGCGCACAAATAAATAAACATTTGTGTGCACATCCATGTGTGTACGTATATATGTATGTATATACAGCTAAAAGAATTCCTTAATCCTTACCAACATGCCCAATGAATACAACATTCAGATGTCGCTTTTTGTTGATTTCTGCCTCATCATCTACATCCTCTAAAGCTGGACTTTTCTTTTCTTTTTCTGAAAAGAACGTAAAAGTTGATGAGCACATCGAATTTCTAGTAAGGAAGACAAATAAAAATTTAATGCTTAATACATGTTGAATGTTGAAAGGATGTTGAAACAATCCACCACTAACTTTTTCACTGAGGTGACAGTAAACCCATGGAGTATGCTACAAAACCAGTGAGAAAATTAGACACAACATTTTGCATGGTAGCTCTAAAAGGAATAAAATAAGATTAGTATTTAGGGGTATCAACTTATGTTGCAGGCAGATTACTGTGCGTAAGATGCCCTTTCTGTGATAAGTGAGAGAATGTAGACTGTTAATGTAGATTTTAAAATCTTATGCTACTCAGAAAAGTGAAGTGATTTTTTTGTGAAGTCTTTGTAGCTTCATCTTGGTGCCTACGTGTAAATAAAACAGCTTATCCCAGAAAACTAAATAATTCATCCATATTTAATAATGCCATAGTTTATTATGGAAATAGCCAGATAGAACAATTGCAATCCCATGCCAAGAGTGCAATTTCCTGCCACTAAACCAGGCAAACACACCGCTCCTTAACAGAAATGAAACACTGATATCAGAATGAACAGTTAATAGAAAGAACAAAACCAATTACAGACCTTCCGAAATGCCTTTAGGCTCAGTATGCATTTGCTCTGAGTTTGCTTGTGGCTCATTCTTAACATCTATAACACAAAGAACATAAACATATTACAACATCCATCATATGGATAGCAAATATAACATAATTAAGCACATTACTTTCTTCTGTCATCTGGGTTCCTCCTCTTGAAGGAGATGGTGATGCCTATGAGCAAATGAAAATGATAGTCTCTTCATTCTTTGCCCATAAAAAGGACTACCACCTAATTCTAATTTGCAAAATTAGAGTAGTTTAGAAAATGTATTTGGAATATCATATTCAAGTTCCTATTAGAAGAAGAGTTTTACGGTATACATTCCATAAGACTAAATCAGGATGGTTGGAGAACTGCTCCTCCTCCATTAACCACAAACAATTCTGATCTGCACCTTACCATACTATCACCTCCCCCACCCCACATTTTTCTCCCACCATACAGAGGCCCAGGTGAGAAAAAGTTAAGCAAATAGTCAACCCATTGACACTTCAAAACTCAAAGAATAAACGCTTAAGTTTTCTATTCAAAAAGACAATGAGCTTTTACTAATTATTATTATTATTATAAAAAAAAAATTAAAAAAAAAAAAAAACAAAAAAACAAAAAAACAAACAAACAAACTTCATACAAATAGTAATTTTTTACCAACTTCTAAATGTTATGTACTTATTTCTCCTAGGAATTTTGCTGTAAATTGTTTGACTTGATATTATCATATTTAGTAATAAGAAATTAAAAGTACCAATCTTCATTTCTCATGTGGTCAATCCATATGTACAGTTCATCAGTTACTTATATTCTTTAAAACATTAACCTAGTTGCATGCTATGCAGCTGCATGCAAAACTATCACTTTGACAATAAGACGATTATGTGTCACTGGTTACTAATTAATTTAATTTGAAATAAAATTCAGGAAAAAAAAAATCATCAAATAGAGGAAAGAGTAATCATTTAGTCCATATAAAGTTACAAGATCGCCTATTCCAATAATCATATATACATATCTAGACAACCAAGAAAAGCATAGCCCAGAAGAATAGCAACCAAAAAGCATATTACGGAATCCTTGACCAAAAAACAATGAGAAATACCTCCTCTGTCAGTTTCATCAGGTTGTACAACTTCATCGGGTTTACCATCATCAGCATTTGCCATAGGAGTATCTTCTACTCACCATCAGCCACGGTGAAAAAGGTACAATGAAATACACACAATAAGCATTACAACCTTTGACAAATCATTTAATTCTAAATAATACTTAGTAGTATGCAAAGGTGAATCCAAAATACCAACATCTCTAAATAATATTAGTCATTTTCATATTTACTACTGGGTAAAAAATAGACTGATGATCTTAGTGATAGAGTTATACCAGACGAATCAAGCTGAAGTGCCTTGATATCCTCTTCAATATCTAAAATTGGAAACAATATATCAAACAGGTTATAAGCATTACTCCAGAAAAATATTCTAGCAGTAATTTTGGATATACCAAAATTAACAAACACCAGAATAAGTATCATCCCACTCAGACAAATATGTAATTCATAAAGTTTTCAGACATCCCTATCCATGCATATGTATATTTAAATACGCAAAAGAATAATTAACCAAAATAAAAAGCAAATTATATCGCAAAATTATTTTAACTTCCGGCCTTTCCAAATCCCAATCCAATATTTGCAGAGTTCGATCGAGAATCAGCAGAAAAACGGTAAACAAAAATGCAAAAGCAAATTGTGAAGCTAAAACAGGAAATTTCAATTAAACATGAAGATCTGATATTGATAGAGCAAGAAAAATCAAATTGGCTCACCCATAGTTAGCTAGCTATTCAAAAGAGTTCTAGGGCTTTTTTGGAGAAAGCAGGCGGTTAAAGGAGGAGCAGAGAAACGTTAGGCGGATCAAGCTATTGTTATTTTTGGAAATTGGAATCAACCCTTAAGTCAAAGCCACGAAAGCAGATGTTGAATTTGCATCAGACAACGTAGTATTCGGGTAGTGGTATTCTTAAACTGAGATTCTCTTCTTCCTCTGGCTTGCTTCCCTGCAAGAACGGACTAGCCCAAGGTTCTGAACTCGATAAGTTAGCCTTGTAGCAGGAAACTTCAGAGTGATTCTATTATGTTTATTTTTTTTTTTTTCCTTTTTTCACCCTGGCCTTTATACATTATTAGTATTTCACATAGAGGTGAGAAAAAACAAAAAACAAAAAAAAAAAACAAAACAAATCAATCAAAAAAATCGATGACTGAAAATCGAATCGTTTAAATATTTGAATTTTTGATACAGGTAAAATAAAAAGAAAAAAATTGATCATTTTAGTTTTTCAGTCGGTTATTGAATTTTCAAGAAAATACAAAAAATTGATTGAAAAATTGAAGATTAATCCAAAAAAACTAACCTCATCCTATTTACATTTTGCAAGTCTATAATCTATCACATTAATTTTAATACTTATTAGATTTCACTTCATTTGTTAATTATATAATGTTTAAATATAGTTCATTTAAACATATGATCCTCAGATGATGCGACGGTGTTCACGGACCATAATCGAGCTTATTTTGGGGCAGTCATCCTTGTCGAGTCAGGAAGTTTATTGATTGCTAATAATGGCTCAGTTAATGTTCTCAATGATCATCATTTAGCCGAAGCTCTAGGGGTTAAGGAAGCCTTACACTTGGCTAAGAGATGATGGTTGGCAACGAGTTACGATTGAGTTAGATTGCCTCAATGTGTGTCACCTTCTGAATGTTTCATCACAAGACTTTTCATACATTGGATGTGTTATAGAGGAGTGACGCATGTCAGCAAGGCACTTTGAGTCAATGTCCTTTCGTTCTATTCGTCGATCATCGAATGTGTTATCCCATTCGGTTATACAACGATGTGATTCTTGAGCAGATTAGCAACTATGTTGGGGAGTTTGTGTCATTGGATGAGAAGAACATTGAAGCAGGATGTAGGTTTTTTTATCGAGTTCGGGTGACTATTAAGGTCTCTAAACCAATCAAGAGGCATATGAAGTGATCCATCGGGATGGTACGTGGGAGTGGCTTAACTTCAAGTTTAAGAGACTGCATGCTTTTTGTTTTTTCTATGGGCTGCTTGGGCATACAGATCGTTTTTGTTTGGAGGCTCGCATAGCAAATGTTCGACCGGAGGATTATCTCTTTGGAGCTTGGCTAAGGCCAAGTTCAGGAAGGGGAGTGAATACTGTACGGGCAAAATGGTTGGTGAAGTCTGATAAGGGAATGGCATCGGCGGCGTTGCTGAGCAGACAGTGCGAGGGGGGAAAGGTGTTGTGGCAAAGAAGGCGGTGAGGGAGGTGGAGAGAGAGAGGGGGGTTCAAATGAGAACCTCTTTTAACATATGAACCTGTGTATCATTATGCATCGTTGATCTTACTTGATCTTGTGGTTTATAATAATTTTGACCTGATAATAAATATACATCATTGCATCATATCACTACATCACTACACAATTGCATCGGATACACCATTGCACCACTCCTCATATCTCGGTCATCCAATCTCACATCTCAACGATGAATAGGAGTTCACAGATTCACACTCAAGCAGTGGTTCTCACTTGAACCGGATTATATATATATATATATATATATATGGGTGCGAAGGAACTCCCAAGTAAAAATTGAGGTTAGATCTGAGTCATTTAGATCAACTGACCAAAATGAAGGTAAATGGAAAAAAAAAAAAAAAAAAAAAAAAAAACACACACACACACACACACTTCCTGGCAACTGGATGCGAATGATCTCCTCCCACCATTGTTGTTTTCTTTCTTATCTTCCTCTCTTGCTGCGAATTCAAACTTGTATCAGCATTACATTTTGGAAAGGAAGATGCTAGATGTATTTTCAATGAGTATAAATTTTGTTTGATTTAAACACTTCACGAACACTTGATTGTTTGCTTGAAACTTACTTGACGATCAAACACTTCGCTACAAACAAATTTGGCTTGACTGCAACGAAGTTGGTATTTGAAATACTTGCACTTGATTACTCAAGCTTGGAATACTCAAGATTACTTGAGATGCTTGAATTTGAGCACTTGAACTTGAAATACTTGAACTTAAAGAACTTTGAAATACTTGAAAAACTTTGCTACGAATAAATTTGGTTTGAACACAACGAACTCAAAACGTGAAATGCTTGGTTTTTGAACACTCGAGCTTGAAATACTTGAGATTTGATACTTGAAATACTTGAATTGAAGTATTTAGCCTCGAAATACTTGAATACTTGAACTTCAAACTCAAACACTTGAATTTGAGACTTGAATGCTTCAAAGCTTGAACACTTCAATAACTTCTTCTCTGTCCTCACCTTTACTTAAAATTGAGGTCTCTATTTATATCATGAAAAACATCATGCACACCACACCTTTGAATTTTGAATTCAAATATTTTCAAACTTTCCAATTCAAAAACATTTGAATTTTCTAACTTAACAATTCAAATTTATCTAAAATATTTAAAAAATATTTAGTTAATGTTATAAACATATTTAGTGGACAATATTTGTAATATATGTAACGGATGTATTTATACCTCATTATGTATATTATTTATACCCTTTGTATATATATGTGTGTGTGTGTGTGTGTGTGTGTACCCTTGGATCATGGCGAATATATGAATAAAATGAATGCCTATATATATTTTCCTTACTTTGTACTTTACTTCTCTCTTTGCAAATTTCATTCGTAATCAATCAGGTTTGAGTTAATGGACTAATTACAACAATTAAGTCATTTTTTAATATAAAATTAATTGTGAATCATGAGCCAAACATATAACATTTTGGCCTAGAAATATATAGGGCTGTGCAAACCCGACCCGACCCGACCCGACGCACCCGTCTGATCCGAAATCCGAAATCAACGCATCCGACCCGACCGCCATCCGAAATTCCATATCCGATCCGCAGCCCTATACGATGTCGGATAAAGGAGTTCGGATAGGGTTTGGTTTTTTCCCATCCGACCCGTCCGATTACCCGAAGATTGCTAGGGTTAGGTTTTATGTGTATGCTAGACGACGTCGTATGAGGTTAGTATATATGTATGTTGAACGCTCTTGTGAGCCAGATGCGCAGCTCTCTAGTCTCTTCTCTTCTCTGAGACTCTCAGCTCTCTTCTCTCGTTCTCTGTTCTCTGACTTCTCTCTACTCCTCTCAAATCTCATCCTCTGAGTCTCTCACAGTCTCACCTCTCACTAGTCTCTACTCTCTGAGAGTCTGACTGTCTGAGACTCTGAGTCTCTACTCTCTACTTTCTCTATCTGAGACTCTGTGGAGTCTTCGATTGTCTAATTGTCCGATTGTCCGGTGGTGGACTGGTGGAAGCCCTTCTCGAGTTGGTGGTGGACTGTGGACTGGTGATTAGAGGCCCTTGTTCTCCAGGGAATATTAAGGGGAACATTAAGGGGAAACCAAGTAAAGCACAAACCCTAGTTTTTGTTTTTGTGATCTGTTGATTATTTTCTCTCTGCATGTTCAGATGTTCGTATATTTGTGTTAGTCTGTTAGATTATGCTATGTTTTGTTCTATTTTATGATCTATTATGGTGGAAGCACAAACCCTAGTTTTTGTTTTTGTGATCTGTTGATTCTTTTCTCTCTGCATGTTCAGATGTTCGTATATTTGTGTTAGTCTGTTAGATTATGCTATGTTTTGTTCTATTTTGTGATCTATTATGGTGGAAGCACAAATCCTAGTTTTTGTTTTTGTGATCTGTTGATTCTTTTCTCTCTGCATGTTCAGATGTCGTATATTTGTGTTAGATTATGCTATGTTCTGTTCTATTTTGTGATCTATTATGGTGGAAGCACAAACCCTAGTTTTGATTTGTGTGGACTGTGATATTGTAATATGTTGAGAAGTTCCAGATTGCATGTCACTTGTCTAGTTGTCTCTAATTTGTGATATTTTTGATAGTTTGATAAGGGTTTATGTGATTGTGATTTCTGTGGACTATGATAAATTGGTAATGTGATATTGTGATCTGTTGAGAAGTTCCAGATTGCATGTCACAGACTCACAGTGTCACTTGTGTATAATTTGTGATACTTTGATAGTTTGATTGTGTGGACTGAGATAATGTTTTATTGTTGATACTTGAGAAGTTCCAGATTGCATTTATTGAATTATTGGTGGAAGCCATTAAATATTTAAATGATAATATTTGCATAAAAGTTAAAGGCTTGAATGTGAAATTATCAAGTTTCAAACTTGAAATTTCCATTTATTGGTGGAAGCCATTAACTGAAATCCAGATAATGATGAATTGGATACAATTCCTGAATCTGGATTTCTTTCATTCTTTGAGTATGTTTATGGATGTATTACCCTTAATTGAATGTAAATATGTAAATATGAAAATGTGAAATCTTGATACATGATGACACAAAAAGTGTCTGAATCTTGATTTCTTTGTATGTTTATGTGATTGTTGGCTTGTTGCCTTTGCTGGGTTCTTGAAGTACTTGTATTTGTTGGACCTTTAATTGATGTCCATCATTTTAGATGGAGAGCATCAATCTTCCTGACTCTGGACCTCAACCCTCAACTCAAGAGGGACATGGAGGACAAGCCCAAGGCACTGAGAATCCTACTCAGCAGCCTCAGGTTGCTCCTGCTGTTCCTGCAAAAAAGAGGAGGGTGGTTGAGTCTAGATCTCCAGTCTGGGATCACTTTGAAAAGATCAAAAACTCTGAAAATATAGTGGTTAAAGGCAAGTGCATTTACTGCCTGAAAGTGTTTTTCTGTGAGTCTAAGAAACATGGCACATCATCTTTGAAAAATCATATGCTGGCATGCCTTAAAAATCCTGTTTCAAAGGATACTAGGCAGTCCCTTCTCACATTCAATACTATTTCAACTTCTGCAACAGAGTCTCCTGTGGGGGTTTTGGGGACATGGGTCTTTAATCAAGAGGCCATTAGGAGGGCATTGTGTGAGATGATCATCATAGATGAACTCCCTTTTAGGTTTGTTGAGGGTCAGGGGTTCAAGAAGTTTATTCTTGTAGCTTGTCCTAGGTTTCAGATTCCTTCTAGGTGGACTATTTCTAGGGATATCTACCAAATTTTCCTAGATGAGAGGTTGAGTCTTAAGAAGTTGTTTAGGGTGGGCACCCAAAGGGTTAGTTTAACCACTGATACATGGACTTCTGTCCAAAGGATTAATTATATGTGCATTACTGCACATTTTATTGATGACCAGTGGAGGCTGCAGAAAAAAATAATTTCCTTTGTCCCTGTTTCTTCTCATAGGGGGGAGTATATTGCCAAAGCCTTAGAGAGTTGTTTGTTGGAGTGGGGGATTAAAAATGTGTTCACTGTGACAGTGGACAATGCTTCTTCTAATGATACAGCTATGGAATTTTTTAAAAGCAAGCTATTGTCTTGGGGTTCTTCTTCTGTTAGGGTGCAGTATATGCACATGAGGTGTATAGCCCATATCTTAAACTTAGTGTTTCAAGATGGCTTGATGTTTGCAGATGAGTCAGTTAAAAGGGTGAGGGATGCAGTGAGATGGGTTAGGAACTCACCTGCTAGGTTGAATAAGTTCAAAGAGCTTGCTGAACTCATTGGGGTGGAAGCCAAATCAGCTTTGCAGCTTGATGTCCCTACAAGGTGGAACAGCACCTACATTATGCTCAACACTGCAATTCAATATCAAAGTGTCTTTGACTCATATCATCAAAATGATCCTTCTTTTTCTGCTGACTTGGGTTCTGCACCTTCTTTCCTTGATTGGGAGACTGTTGAAAGCTTAATGATGCTTTTGAAAACTTTTTATGAAATGACAGTGAGAATATCTGGTTCTCTTTATGTCACTTCTAACACATTCTTCTCTGAGATCTCTGATCTAAGTTGCATGCTGGAAGATATGACTAAAGCTGAGAATACTGAAAAGGTAAAACACTTGTGTTTATTTGTGTAATTGTGTATAACTTGCCAAGTTGTATGTGTTTTTAAATGTTTATGCTTTCTGAGTTTCTGTATTTATTAGGCAATGGGGACAAAAATGAAAGACAAGTTTGATAAGTACTGGGGAGATCCAGAAAAAATGAACCATCTCATTTTCTTTGCCAATATTCTGGACCCCAGAGATAAGGAGGAGTACATGCCTCACCAGTTTGTCCAGTTGTATGGAGATGTCAAAGGCAAAGAATGTTTTGCCAAGGTCCAAACTGCAATGGTTGCATTGTATAATAACTATGCAGCTACATACTCTGACAGTTCATCCTCTGACCAACCTGTCCAGTCTCAGCCTACTACTTGTACAGTTGGTAGGCCTGTCTCAAGGATGAAGAGTGAACTTAAAAAAAAAGATTGGAGAGTGGTGGTGGAAGCAGTAAGCAGACAGAGCTACAAATATACTTGAGTGAAAATCTGGTTGAGGATGATGAATCTGTGAGTTTTGATGTTCTAAAGTGGTGGAAGAGTCATAGTGAGAGATTTCCTATTCTCTCCAAAATGGCTAGAGATGTGCTTGCAGTTCCTATTTTCACAGTTGCATCTGAGAGTGCATTTGGTACAAGTGGAAGGGTGCTTGATGCATTTAGGAGTTCCTTGACTCCTAAAATTGTGGAAGCCCTACTGTGTACCCAAGATTGGTTGAGGTTACATAATCAGCCAATCATACTTGAGGAAAATTTAGATGAGGTTGAAAGATTGGAGAAAGGTAAATATATATTTCTTAAATCATTTCTTTTTTAGTTTTGTAACTTGTAAGTCTAGAACTAACTACTTATACTTAACTGTTTTGCAGAGTTACCCACTGGAGTTGGAACTACTCTACCATCAATGCTGTCATCCATTCCTGTAATATTTTCAGTAATTATTATTTGTTTAACTAATTATTTATCTTTATATGTTATAGTGTTGTACTGTTGTTTGCTGTTGGCCTTCACAAGATGAAACTCTAAGAGTCTTAACAGTCTAAGTGGCTTGGCAACTTTCTATAATTATATTATAGAAATGTTGCCCCACTTAGAGTTGAGCAGTATTCACTATTCAGTACTGATGTCCCATACTCCCATTACATCCATTCTGGATCTCTGGTATTCCTCTCATCCTCTGAATTGATCTCTGTTCAGTTTTAATGCATTATTATTTATTATTACTTATTTTTTTGGCAATGATGATGCTTCCACCACTGTCTGAACAAATGGTATAGTGTTGCTATGTTGCTCATGTGCTATTATAACACATTTGAGCAATTTGCCACTATCCTTACTTGAAATGGAAAATTGCAATCTGAGCCTATAAGGCTATTAGCCTAATGCCCCTACAACATAATATTGTTACTTAGTTAGCTGTTTACTATATATGTTGTCTAATAATCTAATATTGTGTTGAGTTTTCATATTAACTGCAGGAAGAAGTGTAGAAATGGTGATTGATGTCAGCAGATTTGCTGAAAAGGCCTAGACTGGAATGATTGCTGAAGTTTAAGTGATTAACTTCGAATTTTTGATGTTTTGAAAGTTAAACACTTAAACTTAGATTAATTTTATATTTTTGGTTTACTTTTTGCAATTTTGTTTGTAAACTTAAATTATTTAGCTATGCAAACTGTCCATTAAAAAGTTGTTGCATGTTTTATTTTGTTAACTTATTAGTTATTACTTATTTTGTTAATAGAAACTTGGTAAATTAAATATTATCATATTATGTTTTTTTAGTTTTAAATTTTCAATTATTAATGAACTTTTCCAAATCCGAATTAGGTCCGACATCCGATCCGTATAATCTGAAATCCGACATAGCATATCCGATAGGGTTTTAGTTTTTAAAAAAAAAACGGATAGGACTTCAAAATTGCAATCCGCAATCCGATCAGATGAACGGAAAAATCATCCGATCCGATCCGATTCGTCCGATGCATAGGCCTAGAAATATATAATTCATTCCGCGAACCAAACGTACTGTAATTGTAATTGAATTGGTGCAGTAGGAGGAACCAAAGTTTCAATTGCTATATATAATTAGATAGCATGCATTTAGATAGAGAAATTAAAACAATATCGTATTTATAAACTGTTAATCGATGCAAATCCGTGACAGATGATGCTAATTCTGTTTAATTACAAACCTTAATCACGAGATGCCACCAACCTGCTACTACGTACTATACATATAGAGTTTCACGCAAGTGGCCATGTCGGTCCAATAATATAATGTGATTTTATGATAAATTTATACACACTGTCTTTGATCCCTAACATTAACTATGTTATCCGTGTTAGTCCGTGATGTTTTGGAATTTCCATAAAATGGAAATAAATAATCTTAATACCTTGTGTTACAACTCACTTCAATCCAGTTTCCCAGATAAGATATATGTCTATATGGATAAATTAATAAATAATCTAAATACCTTGTGTTACAACTCACTTCAATCCAGTTTCCCAGATAAGATATATGTCTATATGGATAAATTATACCATGGACCAAGATTTACAATACAAAATCACATTTAAATTATGTATCTATTTGTAGTTAACACATTATGTATTCGTAAATAAATTGCAGCTAAAACGCATAATGTGTTAACTACAAACATATAATTACATTTAACATATTATCTGCATGTAGTTATCATATTATATGCCTTCAATTTATTTATGATAAAAACTTGTGTAAGACCGTCTCATAAGTCCTTGTCCGAGAGATGAGTTGGGTTAAGATAAAAATGTAATACTTATAGTGAAAAATATAATACTAATCAGGAATATATACATACATACATATATATATATATATATATATATATATATATATATATATATATATATATAATGTTTAGGAAAATTACATTGTAATACATTTAAGGAAAAATGTAATACTTTTACATTTTAGTTTAAAAGTATTACTTATTCTATCCTATTTTATCTATCCTACATACTATTCACGGGTCAAACCAACTCTTTGTTCTTTGTTTATTTTCTTTATTATTTTTTACTTATTTTTAAATTTATTTTTTTTTTGTTTAATAGTACTTTTAGTGTAGTTTCTAAATATATAAATTTTGTATATTAATATTAAACATAATATTATGAAAATTTAAATTAAAAATAACTTCAGTCAACTCTTGTTAACCGAACCAGACACATAACATAAGACGGATGGAGTACATTTTTCCTCTAAATATTTCACTTTTCTTTATACTGTAATTAACAAACACTTTATTTTTAATTATTATTACTTGTAGTATAAGTATTACATTTTCATATTCACCCGATCAATTTCACGCGATCTCATAGGAGAATCACTCTTTATTAACAGTCAGATAATTTATTAACTGAAGACGCATAATATGTACCCATCATTTTTTAATCATATAACCCATGATGCAAGTGGACTCGGGTGCATGGCTATATAAACCCCTCTAATCCCTGATCAAAAGAGCTATCTATAATCTATATCTAAGCTACAAAGGAAAAAGAGAGAGAGAGAGAGAGAGAGAGAGTTTCTTCCAGCTAGCTAGCTAAGAGATCAGATAATATGGAAACTTGCAGAAAAACAGGTGCCATTTTGGCGTTGTCGTTGTTGATGGTGGCGGTGGCGGCAGCCGGCGGCGGCGGTGGGAGGTTGGCAAACGACGAAGACAACTCCATTTGCGGATTGAGCGTGGAGGAGCTGATGACTTGCAAGGAGGCAGTAACGGCGGGCGGTCATAATAATCCGCCGTCGACTCTTTGCTGCACAGCTCTTTCCAAAGCAAAACTGCCGTGCTTATGCAACTTTAAGAACAATGACGTCCTCATCAAAACCTTCAAAATCAACCCCGCCCTCGCGGTGGCGCTCCCCGCCAAGTGCGGCCTTCCTCCGCCACCTTGTGCGGCGGCTTAGCTTAATTCACTCAACGTAACTCCGACGGATCCATCTATTATTAATTATGTTTTTCATGTAATTGTGTTTCCGATCTTATATTGTTGGTGTAGTGCAAATGTTTTTATCAGTGGTTTTCCTTTACATTATTGTATGTTTAATTTTCGTTCCCTAAGTGTACTTGCTAATTAAGTTGTTGTATCAATGCAATATTTTATGTGGATTATATTATTGTGGACTAATTAAACTACTGATAACTGTAATATAGTAAGTAGCATTTAAAAAAGCTACTAATGACTGTAACATACATTTTATTCCAAATAATTATATTCCTCAAAGAATTTGGTGAGAAAATTAAATTCAAAATAATATTCTAAGAATTTATCCAACCATCATAATTTACAAGAAAATGGACAAAATCAAGACATATGTCACACACATTTTTTTTTTTTTTAAAAATCAATTTGCTTCCTCCAAAAATGTTAGGATCATTAAAGTGTCAATTTCTTATGATAAATGGTTAATACGAAATACTTGAGCATATGGCAAACTGAGAAAGGAAGAACACATATGCATAATACTGAAGAAGATGTTGGTAGGGATTTCTGGAGAGGTTTAGCAATATGTAAGAAAAAAATTTGGGAATTTTTCATTTACAAAACATGTTGTCTAACACCACTATTTATAGGGAACTTGGAATTGATGATTAGCATTATATTAATCATGGTATTAATATGATATTAAAATTCATATTGTAACCCCTACCTAATAATTCACCTGACTCATTTTATCTGTCTTATTTATTATTTATTGGTCAAACCAACTATTTATTTTTTTGCTTGTTTTCATTAGTATTTACTTATAATTTTTAAATTTGATTTTTTGTGTTTAATAGTAATTTTAAGGGTTAATTCCACCAAAGGTCATTTGTCTTTGGTGGCAATTTCAAATTTAGTCCCAAACTATCATTTTTGTCATTTAACATCCCAGACTATTACTTTTTAGACACTACTTTTAGTCCTTCTCATAATTTTTTCTATTTTTAGTTAGAGCATTTTAGTCTCTTCATATTATTCTTTTGTTATTTTTTCGGTTTCAACCGGTTTAATTGGTTTAGAACTTTAGGTGATCTCTGATTTTTAGTAACCACATTTTAAACCGGTTTTTAGTAAAGTTCTAAACCAATTAAACCGGTTGAAATCGAAAAAATAACAAAAGAAAAATATGAAGAGACTAAAATGTCCTTACTAAAAATAGAAAAAAATCATAAGAAGGACTAAAAGTGTCCAAAAAGTAATAGTCTGGGATGTTAAATGGTAAAAATGATAGTCTGAGACGAAATTTAAAATTACCACCAAAGACAAGGGACCTCTAGTGGAATTAACTCTAATTTTAATGTAGTTTCAGAATATATAAATTTTAGATACTAATTATAAACTTAATATTATGAAAAATTAAATTGTAAATAACTTCAGTCAATCATTGATAACCAACCGACACATAAAATGGGATGATGTGACTATAATTAAGTTTGAACCCTAAATTAAATTCTACAACCAAATTAATAAAAAATTCATAAATTATGTGTATTGTACTGAAAAAATTTGGGATAAAGGTCAGCCCTTGAATTATTCATTTTTAAGCTCAATAACTAGAAAATTTCCAATTAGACACGAATTTAGAAGAAAAATAAATTAGCTCAATTTCACTTGTTATTATTGGTAATAAAATTCAGGTTAAAGGTGATTATTGGAATACCACATCAATATGCTTTATTGACTTGGATGCCTGCCTAGTATAATAATAATAATAATAATAATAATAATAATAATAATAATAATAATTATTATTATTATTATTATTATTATTAACTAGTATTTTCACCCATGCGATGCACGGAATGGAATTATTGTAATATATTAAGAATATTTAAATCGATATATAATTATTTAAGAGTTAATTTCACCAGAGGTCGCTTATCTTTCCTGACAATTTCAAATTTAATCCTAGACTATAGTTATTAATTATTAAGATTTATTCTATGTTATAATTCTTAAGTTAATATTCTTACTATTATTATTAACACTTAGCTTAATTACTTTTAGATATTATTATTACCACTTATATTGTTATTATTAGTTTCTTTTCAAGTTCTGTTAGTATATAATGGCTGTGAGGCACAATATAATAATATAAGATTGGTAGAGTCGATTTGAGACTAAAAAATAAGAACCCGGTTATTTGTTTTTGCTTCTAGGTTGTATAGAGGCAGGAATATGTTAAATGAATTTTTCAAAACGACGTCGTTATTTATATCGCAAAAATCCCCAATTCGCAAAGCAAAATCTCATAACCTATTCGCGAGGAGGACAGAGGCACAGAGCTACCGCACGACGAAGACCGACAGGTCAGAACTCACACCCTCCAATTTCATGCCAATGGAGAAGTTAGATTAATTCTATAAATGTTGTTAAGTAGAGCTTAAATTGGTTAAATACATACATTTTAAGCGGATTAAGAGAAGATGGTTCCAGAATTCAGCAATAAGAGTAGTGCTTTCTTGTAATTTTTTTGTTCTTCTTTACACTATGCTATATATTTTTCTGTTTATATGCATTTTTTAGTCATCTTTAGGGTTTAATTCAGTTTTTTATGCTTCTATTCTTGTATAAATCTGGGTTTGTGAAAATTTTCCAACATTTTGTAGTCATCTCTGGGATTAGGATTTAAGTCCTTTAGACTAGGAAGGATTTTCAGGTTCACTTGTTCTATTATTTGAAAATGGAATTAGGATATGCTAAAAATCCAGTTTGTATGAAAAGTGGAGCGTATTTAGTGTTTGCTATTCTGCCACCATTGAAAGTTGGGAGCTAATTATTACGACAGTCTATTGGAGATTTTATACTTATTTATGCTTAATTGCTCGGAAATATAAACTTCTTGTTAGATTGTTAATTTGTTAGAAAATATGATGCTAGGCGTTAGAAAACAATTTCGTTGTTCTTCATGACTATTGAGTGTATTTTGATTTTTTTTTTTTTTTTTTTTTTTAACTACAGAAGTATCAACATATCATATAAATGAGCCAAATATTTGAACTTTGATGAATTGAGAGAACTTAAAAGCCGGAACTTTAAATCCAGGCCACTTACTAAAAGAGTAAAATGTGATGAGAGAATAATTAAATCTAAAATCATGTGGACAGATGTTATGAAGCTAAAACTGAAGCTAACAGCACATATTTTCTGTTCTTTCTTGTTCCCTTTCATTGTTGCTCTTTATTGTAATGTCAAATCATATTACAGCAAGGATTTAATCTTATATGCACCTATTCAATTACAATTAGTTTAAACTAGTTGCATGAAATTACTTGATTTATACCATTCATATGCATTCCTGCAATGTCGAACTAATTAAGTCCATAAATTAGTTCGATAACATTCTTGTGTCATTTCACTAAGTACTGCGCAAGCTCTCATATCCATTATCTAAAGTTAGATAAATGTTTCTGTTTCAGACTTTAGATCTTTTTACCAATGTTTTAAGGTTGCAAACACGATTTTTACAAGTGATGCCGAGTAGTATTGCTAGTACAGTATATTACATTTGACAAATGCACACAACATTGAAAATATAATGTGGTAAATAAGGTCCCAATCTCCTAGAACAAGAAACAAAGAGGGGGAAAAGGAGAAGAAATAATAATCTGTAATAAATGTAATATAGCTTTGGCCATTTTTAGATTTTTTTTAAAAAAGAAATAATTAATTTATTTTTATTTACTTGACCATGGGCAATTGTATTTTGATAAATTTGAACTTCTTTGATTAGACTTTCTCCGGTATGTGCTACATCCAGGCACTCCTATATATTTCTGCTTAAATCTTGATATATTAATTCCGTTCACTATATAGACAATTCTAACCCTCCAAATCCTTTTGATATGTCCAAAAGGATCAGTTGTTTTACAATGATGCCATATACTCTCTTTGCGAATCTGTTATTACATGTAACTTGGCCATATCTAAATGATGCATTTTACTATCTCCATTTGATTTCTTTCAAAGAAGTTGATTGGTGGTTTATATTCCTTGTCGTTCAGGAGAATCTTTTGATGGACAATCTTGTAGACTCTCTAAACAGTGCGTACCTAGAATTTGTTGCAGCAGCAGCCAATGTACTTGAAGCAAAGGAAAGCTCTGGGGCTCAAAAACCTGCGGTGACTGATGCTGCTTTAGAAAACTTTAAGCAACATTGGGAGTTGTTCAGAGTTGCTTGTGATCAAGCAGAGGAGTTTGTGGAGTCTGTAAAGCAAAGAATTGGGTCCGAGTGTTTGGTAGATGAGGCCACTGGCTCCATTTCTGGTAAGCCCGGGCAGCCTGCTACAAGTGGGCTACAGCCCATCAGTGCAGTTCGGCTGGAGCAGATGAGTAAAGCTGTCAGGTGGTTAGTGATTGAACTGCAACATGGTTCTGGGACCGGTGGTGCATCGTCACACCCCCACCCTTCCGCTCCCTTCGACGCTCGATTTTCTGAAGATGCGGTTCAATAGGTATGGGTACTGGCTAGTAATTCTGGGTAGAGCTTTCAACTATTGCTCGTTTTTACCATATTACTTTTTGCAGGGAATTGCTGAAAGGATGCAGTTGTAAAGCACACCATGATGCCTCAAGGTCACATTACATTGTTGAACATCCCGGGTATACTTATATTGTAAGATACTGAGATAGCGTGTTTTTAAATTGTTGCATACATTGTTCGGATATATATATATTTCTTATAACCGCTATGGCTCCTATGAAGGGGACTGAGAGAGGGAAATGAAAGGAGAAAGGAATTAGATAGGTATTTGTGTGAGGTAGAACAAACCCCTTCCCCTTAGTGGAGATAATATGTTGTATTTCTTCTTTGTTGCCTTGCAATCTTGTATCACACCGGCTTTCCTTCGGGTCATCCCAAAGTGCTCATAAGTTGTAAGCAAGTGATCATTATTTTTACATGTGGTTTTCTTGAATCGTGCAAAACACATAGGGCATGCTTGAATGCTAGTTCTCAATTAGAGATGTCAATGGTTATTAGAGCGGACCATGGTCCATACAGTTGTGTGGACCATAATCGAATACGGTGTCGTTTCTTTTAATTAAAAGAAACGGCTGTCATTACCGTCAATAATAATGTATCACGTTACAGATATGTATATTGTCAAATGAAACCTATAGTAGAATTAAAATGATATTTTAATGTTGCTATAATGAACCTATTGTATGTCTAAAATGAAATTGAATAATAGAGTTTATACAAATGTATATTGTCAAATGTTGCTATAATGGATCTATTGTTGTGGTTGGCTTTGTGCGAATAAAAGTGCATGATTTCCCTAAAAATTACTCGGTAAGTTAAATACAATAAGAAAAAATAATTAAAAGTTTTAAAAATACTGCGTAATTTAACTAATAAATAGTAAATATGAAAACATGAGGAGATATTTGATAAATAGCAGTTAGCTGATACCTGATTTAGTTAGTGAATTTGACTAGTTAATAGTTTTGGCTAATAGTAAAAAATTGTTTGGTAAATTAGTTGTTAGCTGATTACATGTAAGATGATTTTCTCAAAAAATTGATCGAATAAACTGCTTTGAGCAACTTTTTAAATTGGAATAAGGGTCAAATAGGTCATTGAATTGCACATCAAAGTACAATTAGATCATCGAACTAAAAAACAATGCAGTTGGGTCCCTAAACAATACAAAATTATACAATTAGGTCCAAAATGACATGTTTACATGAAATGGTGGTTATCAATTTTAAACAAAATAATTAATTAAAAAAAAAAAAACTAGAACTGCCGAAGACGAATCGTCTCTAGCAGTCTTCGTCTCTATGGTCGAAGACGAAGAGCTTCATTTCCAGCCATGGAGACGAAACTTTCGTCTCCATCGCCAGGAGACGAAGGTTCGTCTCCCTGACCATGGAGACAAAGAGACTTTCATCTCCATGGCCAGGGAGACGAACCTTCGTCTCAGTCTTCGTCTCTATGGCCGAAGACGAAAGAGACGAAGGTTCGTCTTCCTGACCATGGAGACGAAGAGACCTTCATCTCCATGGCCAGGGAGACGAACCTTGGTTTCCTGGCGATGGAGATGAAGCTACTCGTCTCCATGGAGACTGACGGAGACGAATTGTCTCCCCAAATTTTTTTTTATTTTAATTTTTAAAAAAAATTAATTAATTATGTTATTTAAAATTATATTTATAAATGGCAACCACCATGTCAGCACAATTCCAAGTCAATAGGTCATTTTAGACCTAATTACATAATTTTGTGTTGTTCAGAGACCCAATTACATTTTTTTTAGTTCAATGGCTTAATTGCACTTTGGTATGCAGTTCGATAGTCTATTTGACCCTTATTCCTTTTAAATTTTAACATTTTGAAACAATAAGATGTTACAAAAAACTAATTAATCAAACAATCATATTTATTGTTTAACCAAGTCAAACAACTAATAATGATCAAATAAGTCAAAATTGACTGATAAACTAACTATGTTACCAAACAAAGCCGAAATAGGATTGTTGTGACCAATTCACATTGTTGTGAGACAATTGAATCTTCATCCAAAAATATTTATAAAGGAAAATGTAGCACAAGGCACTAGAGCAAACCAACTCGAATTTAGAGTAGAAATAATAAGAATTTAAAAAAAAAAAATCCAAAATTGAAACTTGAATAAAAACCCTTCCAACAATGAAGGGTCTAAATGACATACATTAAGTACAATACTGATTGCCTAATATCCACAGATACCCCAGACTCCGTTGACACCATCAGTATCAGTATATCTCATTCCTCATTCCGTCAAAAACTCCAGCTCAAACTGGTACAGAGTATAACCTATGAGATCAGAAAACAAAAGATTAGTTCACAACTTGCTGTTCTTTTGTTTTGATATTTACACGAGATAACATCCTATAACATTGAAGATTTGAAGCTTAACTCCAATAACACGAGATAACTCTCAAGCAGGTAGTGTCATTCCATTTGCAATGCGCACAGGCACAACAGATAAATTCTTTGGAATCATTAATTGGAGTTCCAAGAACCATGTGAGATTTTACACTACCATAACAGTAAGAAAGCAATTCAACCACAATTCGCAAAACCCAAACCTGCATTTTAGAATTGCTTTGTTTTTCTTTTGTTAAGTACAAGAGCAACTGATAAATGTATTCCTATAACATTGAAGCTCAACTCCATGGATTTAATAAGAGATGGCTCAAGCAGATAGGCTATTTCATTTGCTATTAGCACAGATAAAATCTTTGGAATCACTAACTAGACTCCCAAGAAGAACTATGTGCATATAATAAACACAACACCAATGGCAAATTACATATTCAAACAAAAACCCAAAACCAGGAATGCATGCGATATCAATTATACTACAATAATTCCTTTAACAACAACAATACCTTAAAAGAAGTTGAATATTTTTTAATACTCGTGCAACATGATGACATTAACATGCTTCAATTATGTCACAAATTCCAAAATAAACTTGTATTCCATATTTCCATGCACTAGAATAATATAATGACTAATACACAACCACGAAAGCATCAAGTATAGAATGGATCTCATATAAAATATATCTGGATCAATATCACTTGGAATTTTAGGACATTGCACAAAAGATAGCAAAATTCTAATTTTGGGGCAATGCCCTACTTCTAGTAAATTCATATTTGTGTAATTATTTTCCTCCCCCTCAATTATATTATGGAGTATTATATTAAAATATATTTACTTGTGTCATTTCTAAGAAATGATTCTCCCCTATTACAATTCTTTAACTAAAGAGGAAAAAAGAAGTAAAAACATTTTTTGAGCATTCAAGACAGTAGGTAAACTGTTTTCTCAATGGGCCAAATTTCTTTTAGAAATAATCCCACAAGTTTTGTATCTTCAAGATGATAAATCATTCTGGAAAACACTAAGCAAATTGAATCTGGAAATGGAGAACTTCAAATGCTCTATTACACAATAGGCTAAAAAAAGTTTGCCCTGGAATAAGCCATACCTTAGAGATTACAAAAATTCTATGCATTGTCACCTACAGTAGGAAGACTAGTCACTTTGCCCACAGCAACAGTTTTCCCTGCAGAATATCACAACGATCATGATACATGTTCCAAAGAGGATAAACAGTAAGAAAATTTTATAGGCAACAGAAAACTAAGGATAAGTTACAAACCCTCTGTGCGAAGAGTGAATCTTCCAAGCTGGGCAAAATCAGAAAATTTCTCAATGCATATCAGACTGTTTACCTAGAAAGGTAAAAGCAACAAATTAATATAAAAACAAATTCAAACCTATAAGGCTTGCAATAGTGATAAACATTTACAATAGGAAAAAAAGAAAGCACAAAATTTGGGGATGTCCATTAGCAAGTGCCCAAGAACTAGGAAAAAATTAACACAAACATATAGGATAAATTTGATCTATTTCATATTCAAAAGAGACAAGCATAGTTCTATATATGGGGAGAGTAGAGAGCAGAATTCAGAAAATTTAAAAAGCCAACCTGAACGCGGCACACAACAAAAGCACCATTCTTTACAAAGAGTGGTTTCTTTTTCATCGGTTTCCTTGTTTTAGGATCAATTTGCTGCATCAACTCTACAATTTCACATTCCTCAACAACTGAGTGAATGTGCAACACAGCCTTGTATCCAGCAGTAAAAATTGCCTGAAATATATATCAGTAGTTAAATTCCACACAGATGTACAGAGCAAATATATCTCAAACAACCCAATCACAAAATGAACAATACGAGACTAATATAGTTAAAGATCAATTCATACATTATCCAGCAACTCCAGGATTGACAATTGAGCAACAAACTCAGTAACAGCAGGTACCGGCTTAGCTGCATTAAGAAAAATGTAATAGTCATATAAAAGATGTCTTCAAAGCCAGTGTTTTTACCCCCAATCCCACAAAAAGAAGTAAGCCTATTGATTTACCAATTCAAGAATATCTTGAAAATAAAAAAGTAAATGTAGGTCAAGAATAGTGAAAATAATTTTTTTGTATTTACCAACACTGCACAAAACAAAACCCGACAAGATATCCTCTTCCTCAACCCCGGATAATCTGACTCGCAAGTTTTCCCCAGGCCCTGCACGTCGAACCTTGTCTTCATCTATGAATACGGCAAGAACTTTAACAGGAGCCTGAACATGCAAAGGAAATTAGAATTCTTGAAATAGAACTATTACACAAGTCTCTGTAAATTGCAAAACAAAATTGATCCTTAATTAATAAAATCAATGATTTAGGAAAGGTCACCTTATTAGGCATCACCAACAAATTGTCTCCCTCACGTATGCTACCAGATTCTACTTTACCCATAACAACTGTTCCCATGTCTTTAAATTTATCAATAATTGGCATTCTACAAACATAAAGCCAAAGTTAGTACAAAACCTGATAACCAAATTTGTTTTTTTTTTTTTAAAAAAGATCCAGGTTATATAAGTAACTGCGTGCTAGCAAGTATTCTAACTGGAAATATGAGAGTTAGATAAACAGATATCTAATACAAAATAATATTTAGATACAGAGCACTCTAACTGGGAATGTGAGTCTTGGAATCATAGCATGCTGAGTTGGTATGTAGCCAAATGGGTTCCAGCTGTACCTGAAAGGACCTTTAGGATCACGATGTGGGACTTCAACCGCATCAAGAGCTTCAAATAGACAGGGGCCATTCCACCATGGACAAACACTTCTATCCAATCTTGTTTTCAAATTTGAACCCAAAAGCCCAGATATGGGAAGAAATTGAACATCTGTATGTCAAAATAAATAAAAAATAAAAATAAAAATCCTTTGAAGTAGCAACTACAGTGATAGATTTTGCGTTGATGATTCTATGCAAATCTATTGTTATGGAATTCAAAGGAATGTTACATACACACCCAAAAGAATAAAAAGAAACACGAAGAAAATGACCCCATTGTAATCCACAGAAGTGAATAGTACAACTGAGAGAGGCATGTTCTTTTTTATATTTTTTAATGTATATTTTAAGAACACTTCATTTTCAAACATTTGAAAGAGCAAAATGTTTGACATTTTATTTATAGAAACAGTGACCAACAAAAACCATATATTTAAGGAGGCAAGCCTTGCAACAATACCAAGAGGAACAGAACTGAGCTCAAGAAATCAGGTCATATTCTGCAGACTTGAAAGTTAACTAAGCCCAACATGATAATTTACACAAACACAATGTGGAACACTCCTTGAAAACATATGAAGAAAATGATACATTTATTCCATATGAAACCATTCCTGGTGGTTAGAGATCATCAAGTAATTTCAAGCAAATTGTTTATTAGAGTAAATTCCAATTTTGTCCCAAGTATAGTGGCAATTCCACTTCAATACCCAGAGAATTCAATGAGACGAAATGATAGCACAGCTACTGAAAATTAGACACATTTTTTACATTTGTCCAATTTGCCCAGAAATATAAAAAGAATTGATAGAAATGGTCCCCACACTATTCAGAATCTTACAAAGACTATCCTTCCATTAGGTTTTCTGTAAAGGAACCATTGCTGTCCAAATAGTTGAGGGATAGTTGCTAGCCAATTTTTCACTCAGGCTACCAAAGTGGAAGTGCCACTGTAGTTGGAGTAACAAAAACTAAAAGTGGAAGTGCCACTGTAGTTGGAGTAACAAAAACTAACTATTGTTCATTATAAAAGGTCATGGAACTTTATACTGAATATTATTTTAAAGCGAACTTGCACAAAAATACCACTAGTGCAAAAACTGACTTCAGTTTGGGAAATGTGCAGTTCACAACTCAATACTGTATTCATTCATTGTTATTGTAGATCAAAGCATCACTACCTACCGAAACATTGGATAAGGTCCCAAAAAATTTAAAATCACATCTAGCTAAACAAGGAAAATCCAAAATGTGGATATGAAATGAATAAAGAACAGACATTTTACTACAAAAACAAAGACAAATGAAAAAGGTTGATATGGCAAAGAACATGCATACAAAAGGATTTGGAAGTGAGCAGAAATAATCATTAGACAAATGAGATGAGATTAAGGACTAAAAGCTCTACTCATTCCAAAAGATTAAAAGAGGGAGAAAATCCCATTTGCTTACCTTTCTTCACATTATATCCAGAAGACTTCAGAAAAGGTATCATTTTCCCCTCAATTTCATCATACCTGAAAGGAAATAGCTACATAAAGGCAATGGGAAGAAAAAAAAAATCAAAATAAACACTGAAAAACACTCTACAAAGAAACACCTTTCTTTTGACCAGTTGACAGTAGGTTCGTCCATTTTATTTACAACAATGAGGAGCTTTGTAACTCCAAGAGTCTTTGCAAGTTGAACATGCTCACGTGTTTGTCCACCTCTTTCATATCCAGTTTCAAACTCACCCTTCCTTGCAGATATCACCTGGATTGTACCAAGAGAGAGAGAGAGAAAGAGGTAATTGCAAAATGGACACAATCCATTGAAGCTAATTGCAAGTTTCATGACATACAATGAAGAAGTATTACCAGTACACCTATATCAGCTTGAGATGCTCCACTAATCATATTTGGAACATAACTCTTGTGTCCCTGTAGAACAGAGAATTGGAAAAGTAAATCCATGTAACGAACGTGTTGAAAGGTAAACAGGAAATAACTAGCAAAGTACAACCATAATAGAGCAGATTTAGAAATCTTCAATAATAAGCAATCCCCAACACTCCCATAGAAAAAATTAGGTCTGTTTTGGTCGCTTCAAATAGTGTGCACTTTAAGAAAATCTGAACACAAATCATGTGTGCAATTTACCGGAGCATCCAAAATTGTGAATCTTGTAGTTTCTGTTTCAAAATGTGCCCTTCCAACTTCAACAGTAATACCCTACACAGAAAATTACTCAAAATTACAAAAAAAAAAAAAAATTAAAAAATTAAAAAATTAAAAAATGTAGAATTATCAAGTGAATACCTTAACCCTCTCTTCTTCATTTGTGTCCATGATATATGCCATGTACCTGACACAGTCCAACAAAAACAAAATAAAAAGGAACAGTGGTATAAGCAAGCAATATTACTCTTGGAAAAAAGAAACTAACAACCTTCCTAATTAACAATTCGCCTTTTTAAAAAATAAAGTCGGACATAAAATTGCAAATAATCTAAAATGTTAAGCATTTAACCTCAACTAAAATAGACAAAACCTCGGAAGCATTGAACATTTAATGACTTCAGCCAACTAGTCATAAAAACTCAATCTGACATTTCATTGCATTGTGATTACAACATGCCAACATGCACTTAGTATTCAGTAAATCATACTTGAACTATACAACTATACAGTATTTCAGAATCCAGAGATACAAAACAGAATAAATTTAGACCTAGTTGATCAAGGATTTCCACCTACTTCAATTTCTCATTTATAAGTTATTGTTGAAAATCAGCCAAACAAATAATAATAGGTTTCAAACCTCGAGTTTCAAAAGAAACTAAAGCTGCAAACTAATCATCTTAACTCTTAAGAATCTTAAAATTAGGAGTCTAGAACAGCTGCAATAACTTCTGAATTACAGTACGGTCAGTACCATAATGTGAGAGTATCTTCTCCATGATATTTCAATCCAACATTATAAGATGAAATCTGTAATTCATGAAGAGTAGAGGACTTCCACCTCTTTTCATCACGTCATTATAGCTTTCTATCCACAACTCTTTTCATATAACAGACAGTTAAATAGCTATCAAGTGAAATAAGCAAAAATTTCAGACCTACTGCATAGATGATACAAAAATGAGAGGCCACAAAAATCTGGAGGAAGTCAAGTGAGATTTCCAATAGAAACTTCACTACATTAAAGGATTGCCAAAAAACCATTAAAATAACAATTTAGTCAAGTATAACAAGAAGCAAGCAAGATTTACCAGCTCTCTCTACTTTTATCCTTTGCTTCTTTCTCATATTTCTGGATTGTACGGTCATCTACTTGTCCACTAAGGAATAGAATCTGACCACCAATAGTTGACTTCCCAGCATCTGTAGGCATCACCCAAAAAAAAAGGTAAAGAATTAATTACAAGTGATGACGAGATACCAATGTTAGCTTGTAGCTTACATGCTACACCTACAAATTTATCTTAATATGTCCCCAGTAAATTTTTCTGCAATGATGCTTGTATAAAAATAAAAATACAAGAAATATCTTGAAAGTTACCACCATAATCCATAAAGATAAAAGTTTCAAATCACTTTAGATAGGAGTAGCATTTTCCTTCAATTTTCAACTTGATAAACATAATTGATCATCTAGAGGATTACAATGCACACACACACACACATATAATAATTCCTTACCAACATGCCCAATAAAGACAACATTGATATGTCGCTTTTTGTTGAGTTCCACCTCATCATTAATATCATCTAGAGCTGGACTTTTCTTCTCTTTTTCTGTAAAGAATGTGAAAATTGATAAGCACATCAAATTTCTAGCCAGGAATACAAGTAAAGATTTAATGTTTGAACAATTGATTCATGTGGAAAGGACATTGGTATGAATAATATGATCCACACTAATTTTTGCATTGAGGTGATTGTAAACCTATGGAGTATGTTACAAAACCAGTAAGAAAAAAGGACTTGGCGTTTTGTGTGGTAGCTTAAGAAATAATGAAATAAGATAAGTATTTAAGGGTATCAATTTCAGTTGCTAGCTAATTACTGAACTTATGATGCCCTTTCAATGGTAAGCAAGGAAATGTAGAGTTGTAGACTGTCAATAAGGACTTTAAAACCCTATGGAATAAGTATATTCCACCATTTGGTTCATTTTTAAAACCAAGGAATAGAATTCCATGGAATTAGCTATTCTTGCTCATTAGGAATAGCTAAATTTATTTAATACCAATATATATATATATAGAGAGAGAGAGAGAGAGGAAGGATCGTATGAAAACATATCACCCATGTAAAAAGTGTCGATTAATCTCATCCATCCATCTCGTTGATCCTCGAAATTAACGAAAAAGTGCGGTGGCATTTTCGTAATTACATCAATGCATTTGAAAAAACTTGATAATGCATCCGCGAATAATTGACAATGCACTCAAGATCTATAATAGTGTACCCACATATGTCACTATTAGTTATCTGCAAATGCACTATCAAGCATTTCCCAATGCATTGTCATAATTACAAAAATGCCACAACATTTTTTTCATGTTTTCCAACCTTTAATCAACCCAAATGGATGGACTAGATTAATCCACACTTTTAACATGGGCCATTTTTCTCACTTAAACACCCTATATATATATATATATATATATATATACTAAAAAGTGAGGATTGATCACGTCGCCCATCAAGGTTCATCAATGGTTGAAGGTTTCACTAAAAAATACAAGTCAATTTTATAATTATTGCAAACTTTCAAGTTTGCAATATTTATAAAACTAACCCCACCCCCTTTCTATTTATTTTCCAGCAACCCACAACCGTGAATCTACTCAAATAGATGGATCAAATTGGTCCTTACTTTTTACCTAGGGATTTTTTCTCACCTAAACACCCCCATCCCTCTATCTATCTATCTATATACAAACAATTGATTTAAATATATACATAGGCTACTACACACACACACAAAAGAATATATACATATATACAAACATAATACACACACATATGTATGTAAGTATTAATCAATTAATATATTTATTATTTAAATATATCATACACTATATATATACATATATATATATATATATATATATATATATATATATATATATATGAAAAAGATTATATTAGAACTTGTTCGCATGAGAAAAGAAGAACCAAACTCAGCCATCCATCTAATCAAATCTAACGGTTCTAGTGTAAGGAGGGAAAAAAATCACAGTGGCACTTTGGTAATTTTCTTCAACTTTAAAATTGCACTTTCCAAGACTATACAGTATACAGTGCAGTTTGGAACAATACACAGTACATTTTGGCCAGTTTAAAAATGCATTACACTTAGAGTTCACCTTTTAGAGTGAGAGATTGAGAAAACAATTATAATCCCATGAAAAACAGATATCCAAATGAACAGTGAGCAGAAAGGAAAAAAAAAAATTACAGACCTTCTGTAATGCTTTTAGGCTCAATATGCATTGGCTCTGAGTTTGCTTGTGGCTCATGCTTAACATCTATAACACAAAGAAAGTAAACATATTACAACATTCTTCATATGGATATTAATAAGAGCACTACTTTTTCCATAATCATTGAAGCTACAAATTATTGCCTTTAGTTGGAAACAAAATTACAAAGAAGGGTTTTAAAGAGGATGACTGTAAATGGGTTGACTTGATATGATCATATTATGTAATAAGAGATTATAAAAGTATCAGCGTTCAATTCTTATGCAGTCAATTCGTATTTACAGTTTATCAGTTCATTGTATTTTTTAGAGCAAATTACACTTTTGGTCCTATGACTATAGGGAGCGTGTTAATTTTGGTCCGTGACTTTTAAAACTAACAATTTAGTCCTTTAACTATGCTTTTTTTAGCAGATTTGGTCCTTACGGCCAAATCACCGGTGAATTTTCGCCGGAAAAACGTAACCCATTTTAAATTAAATATAAGTGGGGGCAAAATGGTCACTTTAACTTTTTAAAAAAGGCAAAATTCCATCTCTGCGAATACTTTCTCCGATCACCACAGCCGCCTCTGCGAAGGCGTCATCTCCGGCGAGTACCTTCGTCTTCGCCTTTGCGATAAAACCCAAGATGCAATTGCCGAAGTAATTTCTGATTACAGGTGGGTGGAAACATGCCTGGTAATGGGCCGGCCTAGAAAAGTAGTTGTCTCCGTCCTCGTCCTCGTTATTATCTGTGTTTGTCTCGATTCACAATTGTACAAAGCAATTCCAAACGTATGAAGCAATCATGGTAAATGACGATACATGTGTAAGATTGGGTCGTCACCGGAAGATGGAATTTTGCCCCTTTTTAAAAAGTTAATATAAAGTTATTATTACTTGCCGCCATTGTCGTCCTCTAGAAGCTCACGCAGTTCACATGTTGCGAAATTTGCAGAGCAGGAGGTTTGGCTGTAAGCTACTGACCAAAATAAGTGGAGTCAAAATGGTTTCTTTTGGAATCAGAATGTGTATGTGGGCTTTCGGAATCGGAATCGGCTGCCCCTGAGACAAACTCCTGCTAGCATAACCCAAAAGAAAAAAAAAAAACTCCGGCTAGCAGGTGAAGGAAGGAGATGAAAGGGACCTGGAATGACCAATTTGCCCCTATTATTAAATAATTAAAAATGCTTTACGTTTTTCCGGCAACTTTTCACCGGTGATTTGGCCGGGAGGACCAAATCTGTTAAAAAAAGAATAGTTAAAGGACTAAATTGTTAGTTTTAAAAGTCACGGACCGAAATTAACATCCCCCCTATAGTCATAGGACCAAAAGTGTAATTTGCTCTATTTTTTAACACTAAACTAGTTTCACAATAACAGCAGCATGCAGAAACTATCACTTTGACAAAGAACAGATGACTATTTGTCACTGTTTACTAATTAATTTAATGTGAACTAAAATTCAAGAAAACCAAAGCAATCATCAAATAGAGGAAAAAGTAGTCATTAAGTTCATATAAAGTCACACGCTCACAACTAATCCAATAATCATAGAAACATATAGACTATCAAGAAATGCATAGCCCTGAAGAATAGTAACCAGAAAGTATATTAGGGAATCATTGACCAAGAAACTGTCAGCACTACCTCCTGTGTCAGTTTCATCAGACTTTACAACTTCGTCAAGTTTCCCATCATCAGCATTAGCCATAGGAGTATCTTCTGCTTCAAATCAGCCATGTGGGGTAAAAGATACAACAAAATACACACATTCAGAATTACAATCTCAGATAACTATCCAATTCTAAATAAATACTTAGTTTAGTAGTATGCACAGTTGAGTCCAAACCTACCAAAATCTGTAAATAATATTAGTAGTTTTCATATTTACTAGTTACTACAAGGTATAAAATAGACTCATGATATTAGTGATGGAGCTATACCAGATGAATCAAGCTGAAGGGCCTTGATATCTTCTTCAATATCTAAAATTGAAAACAATATATCAAACAGGTTGTACGCATTACTCCATGTAAATATTCTAGCAGTAACTTTGGGAATGCTAAAATTAACAATTAACAAACACCAATAGCAATAACATCACAGTCAGAAAAATATGCACACATTTATATACGCACAAGAGTATTAATTTTCAGATATACCTATCAATACATATATACATGTACCCGTCTAACAATACATTTATGTTCAAAAGAATGATTAACCATATATATTGGCAAATTATTTCCACCTCCACCCTTTCCAATTCAATACTCGCAGAGATCACCATAAAAATTCGGCACAAAATCCAAAACACAAAACGAATTGAGAAGGTAAAGCAGGAAATATTAATTAGCCATGAAGATCTGGTAGAATAAGAAAAAATCACATTGACATACCCATAGCTTAGAAAGGTTAGGCGGATCAAGCAAGTTTCTTTGAATTTCTCCCTAACCAAGCACCAACCCTAGGCTCGTAGAGTTGTTGCTTCTTCAATCTTTTGTCCCTTCTGTAGGGAGGAAACGAAGTCCTTTAGTCTATCTCTTAAGTTAAAGCCACGAAACCAGAGGTTGAATTTGCATCAGACAAGTTCAAACCCTAGAGTTCAGTATCCCGGGCTCTTACTCTTAAGCTGAGGTTATCCTCTTCCCCTAGATTGGTGCCCCCCTGCAAGAATGCCTGCCTCTTGCCCAGATTCTGGACTTGATAAGTTAGCTTGAAACAAGGATACGGGAATTAGGGTTTGAGATTTCCTTTTATATTTTAGGATTTAGGATTTTTTTTTTAAATGGTATTATGAGTTCTGCAAGACATAAACTCCTCTATTTTATCTATTTTCTTTCAAAAAAAAAAAACCCTCCTCTATTTTCCATCAAATCATTCCATTGCTGTTTAATTCGCGAAAAATATTTTATTTTTTAAAATAAAATTAAAATTTCATAGAACTACTAAAAAAGTAAGAATATTAATTTTGTTGTTTGGTTGGGTTAGAATGTTGAGTATAAAGACTAAAAAGTTCCTGCACAATGATAATAATAATAGAAAATAAGAAAGGCAAAATTGTCAAACCATATGTTACTTTCTTTACAACTCCCATGAAAAATAAAATATCACTTTTCCCTTGAAAATTTTTTTCATCAAAACTAAAGAAAACATTTTCTCTGTGGAACAAAATTTTCATGAACCAAACGGAAGAAAATTCAATTTTCCTCAAAATTAAAGAAAACTTTTTCCTTAGAAAACCTTTTTCATCCAACTAAATATGCTCTCAAGATCCTAACCACTATAGTCGAGGACAATTTTGGGTATTAACTTTTTATTTTTTTTTTAAATTTTATTTTAAATCAAAATAAATTTGAATAAATTAAAAAATGTCTCAAAAATTTTCACAAATAACATAAAGTTATTAACTCCTTCTATATATTCATTAGACATTTTATTCTGTGTCATCCATGCGTTATCCATATTAAACACAGTACCCATTAGAACATATAAATTGTCATTTACAATATAAACTACTTTTTCCTTACAATATAAACTAGTTTAAATAGTTAAATCTAAAATGCAAAAACTATCACATACTTTGAATGAAGATTTTAAGAAATATATATTCTGAAAAATTAGAATTAATATATTACAGAACTAAATATTGTTTTAAAATTACAACTTACTCTATGAGAGATGCCTCACTGAATTATTGTTGGGATATTCTAAGAGAGTTAAAAAGTGTTGTTCAATCTAAAAAAATCAAGATTAGCAAATCATGGATTACAAATTGTTATTTATATATATATATATATATATATATATATATATATATATATATATATAAACTCCCTCATCTACCAAATTGTATGAATAATTCATAATAAATTTTTGAATAAATTCAAAAATATATAATACAAAACAAAACAAAGCAAAAATAAATAAATTGTTAGAGAGAAAAGATATCTTATTTTGATTAATGAGACTAATAGTCCACCCAATGATACCAAAATTAGAGTTTATACATTGATGCTTGGGTGGAGATTAGTTATTAGGGTTTCTATTTACTTGACCATAAATGTTTTCTTGATACTTGTGTCATTTTCTCGTGTGCTTGGATTTTTTGGAAGACTTCTATTGAGATTCTATAGAGATGAAGTCTATGTATTATGATGGAGTAGTGAGATTAGAAGCAGAGAAAATTTTATTTTAGTGTAGTGAAATATGAAGTTGATGGTTCTATAAAGTTAGAAGCACTAATAAGGATTTGTAGACATTATTCATTTCTTAAGAAACTATTTGTTAACCAAGGAAGGTGCCAAATGATGAAAACATTCCAGCAAAACATTTTCACTTTTATTGGCATGTTATTCTAAAATTGATTCTTAATATAAAACATTTAGGGACGTTTATTACAAAACATCATTGATTCTATATCTTAATTTATTGACAAAAAAAATATTTTTCGTCAGCAAATAGTATAATTTTTTTTTATTGTCTCTACCAATATATATAGTGATGTTATTTAATATAACATCGCTAATTGTTATATTTAGCGACGTTTTCTAGAGCGTCGACAAAATTGCCACTTGGAAGGTGTCACTCGCAATCATGCCCTCATCACAAATTTCATTGAAGATCATCTGAATTTCTTCAACTTGACTTAACACAGTTTTTGAGTTCACCATTTTATAATCAATGAATTGACCAACGACAAACTTCTCTGCCTCAGTGTCTTCACTCTTATAGTTGTGGTCTAAGGACTCTCACACCTCCTTAGTTGCCTTCAATTTATAAAAAACATCATACACTGAATCATTCAAACCATTTTATTAAGAAATTAATTTTGGCAAAGGAAGTGAAAATGCTTCCAAGCCTCAACCACACTAACGGTAATTTGCACATCAATCTCGGTCCACTTCACATAAGAAGCCTTCTTGGTCAAGAACCTTGCAAGGTCGATGGTGGTGAGGTAGAATAACATTTTCTATTGCCACATCTCGAAGTTCAACTCATTAAATTTCGATGCCTTTTAGCTAAACCACTTGGTACCGTCACAAACACCTGAATCATAGGGATAGAACCTTGCGTGCCACCAATCACTGGATTACCTGTTAATGAACCAACATTCACCGAAGCACCAGACTATGAGTTTGCATGTGCGTACGTGAAACATACTTTCCTTAAACCGATTTAAGTTTGTAGGATTTTTTTCTAAAAAAAAAAAAAATTGAAATAAATATTACTCAAAACGGTTAAATCAAGGCATGTGAAACATTCTTTCCTTAAATCGATTTGTGTATTCCCGAGCATGCTAAGAGTGTTAAAACATCGATTTTCAAAGATGCAATGGATTACAATAATAAATTTGAGCACTCAAATATAATGCTTTTAGCGAGCGTGAACAAAGAGAACACAAAAAACTTAGAGAAGGTTAGTAGAGTGTTTTATGGGAGTTGATAATAGTACTTGAGCGAGAAAGGTGAAAGATTTTTTGTAGTGTAATGTAAAACATTATACCCAACTACATTTATATATAGGAGAGTTGTATTTTTATTTTATTTTTTTGAAACAAGAGTCAAAAGTAATTACTAATTAGCACTAATGATATTCAAAAATTGAATTTCATAAACCTCAATTTAATCTAAAATAGCCTATAAGGTTACAACTGTTACAAAATAAATTTTCAGCTTAAAAATTGGGGTTATAAATTATAACTCCTGAAATTAATGAGATTTTAATCACCCTCAATTAATTTTAGAAGATCACAAAACGAAAGAGATTACACACCAGTAGAGACTACTATTCTAAAAAATCGCACATTCAAAAGATAAGTTTTAACTGGAAGATCCTCGATCAAGCAATAGATCCTTAGTCAATTGGTAGATGAGTAGATCTTGAGGCAACTTGATAGAATCTAGCCTACTAGAAAATCTTGATTCCACAAGTGGTTCCTAATATGCCTAGTAGATATTGATCCCACTAGCGAATTTTGGTCAACTACTGTTCTAGCATATCCTACAAAAGGGTAACACTTGTGTGAGACCGTCTCACTGGTCTCAATCCGTGATACTGGTCGGATCTTTGATTTAAGGGTCAAATCTTTAATTGATGAGTAGGATCTTTGACCACATTAATCATATTAAAGATCCCACCCGTCTCACGGATTGAAACCTGTGAGACGATCTCACACAAGTTTTTGCCCCTACAAAATAATTATCTGAGATCGAGTCTCACCAGCGACAATGTGAGAACAACCTCTCAAAGTGAGGGGCTCATTGTGCGCAGGAAGCAAATGTCTAACATATGTATTCAGCTTAGTTACCATGATTTACATCCTTCCAGATGCTCTGTCGGGGCGGAGCGTGGGGGCCATTAGAGTTGGGGATTCAACCTCTTGGGCATGGTTGCAGTAAGCGCTGGGCGCTAGTCGGGCGCCCGGGCAGCGCCTAGGCGGAATCTAGGCGGCGCTAGGCGGTCGCGAAAAAAACAGTAGCAAATTTGCAATTTGACAATTTTAATGTGGTTGTTTTCAACATTCAATCAAATAACACATCCAAATAAATGACATAATGACAATTCATAAGTCATAACATCAAAAGAATATTAAAAAAATAAAAAATCAAATGAAATACCCAAATACTTCAATCATCCAAAGATTGAAAGTATCAAACTAGTCTACGAGTGTATATATGTCATATTATATGTATTTGTCATATAAATGGAAAAAATTAGCAAGGTTGAGTTGGTCGGGTTAACTCGACAGAAATTGACGAGTTAACTCGGCGTAATCGGACGAGTTAGGCGCTAGGCGGCTGAATTAGACGCTAGGTGGGCGCCTAGGCGGCCGGTCTCCTAGGCGGGAGCCTAGGGCGGAAATCGCCACGGCCTATGGGCGCCCAGCGCCTAGGCGCCGATTACTCGGTGCCTAGGCGGGATTTTTACAACCCTGCTCTTGGGAACAACAATCAAAAGACTAAATTTGTAAACACTGATTATGAGAGACTAAAGCTTAATTTGAAGATTAAAAACGATAAGTTTCCTATTTATTTTTTGACTAAATTTGTAAACACTGATTATGAGAGACTAAAGCTTAATTTGAAGATTAAAAACGATAAGTTTCCTATTTATTTTTTTGATATTTGAATATGAATAAATGCTCATAAAGATTTATATGACAACATGAGGCCAATTCATGATACATCAAATGTCTTTTAACTACTTATGTCATGGTTAATGGCTTAATGCAATTACTATTTTTAATCAATGGACCACCTCATGTCCTCATGCCTTAATGGATAACAGCAAAACATAGGTGGAAGCAATAGTGGGTTATGATTTATCCATCACTATAAGAAAATGATGTATCAAATACGGCGGGACAATTTGAATATTTTGTGATTTAATTTCTTTCTTCTTTTCTACTATACATTTTTCTCTTTAGGAAAAATTTGTCACATTAATTCTTAACTTACGCCACTACAAAATAAACGTGGAAATAACGACGAAAATTTCTTTCGCTAAAAAGGGGAAAATACGTCGTTAAAGTGATTAGCGATGACATCGATCCGTCGCTAAAGCTGTGCGACACAATTTAATTCTGTCGGTATATTTAACGACGGATATTTTCGTCGCTAAACCAAAATATTCGTCACTATTTTCTTCCCGCGACGATGTGATGATGAAATTTGCAAGGGAATAACGACGAAAAATTCTGTCGCTAAACCCAAAAAAAAAAATAAAAAATCATCGGACGATCTGATGATGAAATTTGTTAATCTGTCGCTATATCACTATATAGCGATATAGTGACAGATTCTAAAATCCGTCACTAATATGAAAAAAATTCAATTTATCAATTCCGCTTGTAAATTTAGAGATGGATTTGTGAATCCGTCGCTAAATATTTTTGTAAAAATCCCGCTTTATAAACTTAGCGACGGATTTTAGAATCCATCGCTAAAATGTAAAAACAAAAACAACTCGCTTGAATATTTAGCCACATAATCATAAAATCTGTTGCTAATCTGTAGCAATTAAAATCAGGGAGTCAGTCCTCGAAAAATCCAGCTCAATCCGTTGCAAATTCGTCACTGTTTATTGCGCCAAAATTTACCGCTAAAATTAGCTATGTATTTAATGACGAAAATATTCCGTCACAAATCCCTCTCTAAATGTTGATTAAAAAAAAACAATTTAAAAGCCGTCGTTAATTTAGAATGTTTTTGTGCTTAAAATGTGTGATTTTTTGTGCTTAAGGTGCGTCAGTTCTTCAATTGAGAACTTAAGGTGCGTCAATTCTTCAATTGAGAACTTAAGGTGCGTTTTTTGTTGAAACTTAAGTGCGTCGGTCTAAAGCTTTAGGTGCGTCTTTCCATAGCTTAAGGTGATCCATTTTTACACTTAGGGGGTGTTTGGTTCAGATTATATAAGATAACCAAGGTTATATTTGCTTGGTAATATAAGATTCTCATGTTTGGTTCAGGTTATGTAACTTTCTCAAGGAATGTCAGATAACATCCGCATTAAGTTTTTAGCTATTGGAAGGAAATGTGAGATACCCTCCAATTTTTTAGGTAATCTCATATTCCCTTGTCTTATTACTAATGTTGGGCTTTGGACGTTTTAATCAATTTATCTTATTACCGTTATCTTATTTACATATCTTAGTTTTAAATCAAACACAGGAATCTAACATTCTCAGTAATCTAACATTCACAGCAATCTAACATTCCCTAAGGTAATCTAACATTCCGTGAACCAAACGCCCCTTAAGGTGTGTGATTCTGTGCTTAAGGTGCGTCAATTATAAACTTAAGATGCAAAAATTCTGCGCTTAAGGCGTGCCATTTTTATACTTAAGGTACACCATTTTAACACTTATGGTGTGTATTTGTAATACTTAAGGTGCGCCATTTTTAGCTTTTTTTTATCCCTTCCAGACACACGTTTTTTTTTTTTTTTTTTTTTAAAATGTGAAACATTATATAACAAAGATATATTAGACATTTCAAAAGGTGTCATGAGAAAGTTTAAACGAACCAAACATGTTAATCAATTTTCCAGGTAATTTAATTGTCATGTTTCCAAACATGTTACTTAATTTTTCATCAAATATATTCCGAGGAAACACTTTTCCAGGAATTTAATTGATGTGAAAGTACTAAACGGCCTCTTAAAGAACAAATATGATTAATTTTGAACTTGAGAACTTAGACATTTTTTTTGAATGCAGCTGACTCTGTTACCATTCTTACTGGGGATCGAACCCATAACCTCCTATTTGAGAAACTCATTTCATATCACTAGACCACATGTCATTGGCAGAAACAAAAACAAAAAAAAAAAAAAAAAAAAACGTAATAGTCTCACCATTAAAATTGGAATTAAACCTAAATACAATGAATTCTTTCTACTGACAATGCGGCATTGCATGCAGAAAATAATAAGTCAATTTTATATTAAAAAAGGAGAAAATTATCGATTTGGTCCCTCAACTATGAAGATTTCACCAATTTGGTTCTCGACTATCAAAATTACTCAATTTAGTCTTCGACTATGACATTTTTACCTGATTTGGTCCTAAGTGTTATTTGCAGGTCAAACCTAAAAGGCAATTTGGAGATTTTAAAAAAGTATCTTCCTTCTTATTCCCTAAATCTAAGTCGTTTGTTTTATATAGATAAGTTATTTGTTTTCGATAGCAGTCGCAGCTTCAATATGCAACCAAAGTGTAGTGAATCATCTTCATCTAGCTATAAGAATCAAATGATGTTCAAAAATGGAGATGCTTATAGCTGGATGAAAATGATGTTGGCACAAGGCAGCAAATTTTTGAACATCATTCGATTATTATAGTTGGATGAAGATGATTCACGGCACTTTGGTTGCATATTGAAGCTCCGACTGCTATCGAAAACAAATAACATATCTATATAAAATAAACGATTTAGATTTAGGGAAGAAGAACGAAGATACTTTTTTTAAATCTCAAAATTGCCCTTTAGGTTTGACCTGCAAATAACACTTAGGACCAAATCAGGTAAAAATGTCATAGTCGAGGACCAAATTGAGTAATTTTGATAGTCGAGGACCAAATTGGTGAAATTCTCATAGTCGAGGGACCAAATCGGTAATTTTCTCATTAAAAAACAAATAAGATTTTAAAAGTAATTCTGTTATAAATATATATACTTAGTGGACATTATTATGTAACGGACATATTTATGTCCTCATTATGTTTACCGTTACGATTATCTTATATATATTCCCATGTACAATGTAAGTGATGATGATGAATGAAATCATTCCCCTTTTTCACTTTTGTCTATCTCTTTCTTCCTGCAAAGTTCATCGGTTAGAGCTAATGGCCAACGGGCATCTCACTTTACAACACGTTATCAGCAGCTCAAACTCCGGTGAACGGTAATTTTATGTGTTTTCTATGCACATAATATTTGTTGATATATTTCTCAGATTATATGTTCTAGGTCATCGTCTAGTATGATTATATGATAATTTTTTTATCCCAATCTGCATAGTTATAATCATACAAATCATACAGTAATATTCAAGATATTGTGTGTGTATATGTTTTTTATTTATACTGCTTTCGGAATATCAGATCAAAACCGAAATATTCAAGATATTTTTTATTTTGCATATCAATCAGATTGATTTCATAAATTCGTAGGTTTCGCTCATAAATTTTTTTTGATTGCATATTGTGTATATGTCTTATACTACCTGCTATCAAAAAAATATCTGCAATCTCAAACCAAAATCAATCAAATCCAAACCTATATTTGTGATCTGCGGAAACCTACCATGATTTGCGATCCGTCGGACGGCGACGGCGATCCTGGACGAGCGGCGACGGTGACACCAGTTCAAACGCCGACAAGGGTGACCTTTGGCATTTGAGAGCTTCGTCTTCTAAAATGGAAGTGCGACCGAAGTCCTAGCTATGGCGACTCCGATTTGCCGGATTGGACTAGGCATGTGCGTCCGGCGGCAATGGCGTCTGTAACTTGTGCACCGGGCAGCGATGGAAACGGCGGCTTGTGCGTCGGATATCGATGGAAGTTGTGTTGAATGCTGCCGCTCTGTGCGTGACCATTCTTTCACTCCAACGGCGGATCGATCAGAGCCGATTGAGGTCGCCGGTTTCATCGGTCCAAACTGTTCTCGCTGCGCCATGGTTTTTGGATGCCGCAGTAGTTTTCTTAATCTCTTTGGGCCAAAAGTACTAGGCAGAAGGGTTTTCTTTCTTTATGTTGCTTCCATGCTTTATAATCTCTTTGGGCCAACACAAATATGGGCAACATCAATTAAACCATCTCTATTTAAGCCCATTTTGATAAATAACCCTTCTCAATATTTATTCACATCCGGCTTTCAATGTTGATAAATCCTCTGGTACAGAGGCCCAGAAGGCCAAATCTATCATAAAAAGATAATTGTTGTTTTCTGACCAAATACTCATGAATTTTATTATCTATGGTCATATATGCATGAATTCTTGCAAATGAAATCAGGCAATGAAATAAAATTGTCTGAGGCATTGTCATTATATTAGCATAATATATAGTTTTATTATTATGCGAATGGCAAATTTTTAAGAGGTGGATCCTCGGTTTTAGTCAGCCTTAATAAGTATATATAGATTTTTTTTGAAAAATCTCGATTTTGGCTGATATCACCAAGTGTGAATTTGCTGAGCTTGGTTTTAACGGGAGCAATTACTCATAAGTCCACGAGTAATGAGGCCTTGAAAGCTAAAAGCCCTAATTTTTTTTCCCTCTTTCTCGTCATTCCTGAAAATGACTCCTATGCCTTAGAGAAATCCCCGAAGGATGATTTTAACTAGCAAATATTCCTAGCCCTTACTTAGACACAATTTGATTGACTTAACTTGAGATTTCAAGATTTTAAAGTCAGTGACTGATTATAATTTGGCTTTACACAAAATTGTGTCCCAATTTAACTTTGCACCAGTGCCCGAAGCACATAATGTTGCTCTGTCATGCAACGCCAAGAGGGGCCGAGGAAGAGGTAAGGCCAAGGTGACAACAACAATAACTCTCGAAACCAAAATAAACAGTGAAGTGATCCATCTCGACAACCACATTCATATGATCATCATTCTGGCCCAGCAGCAAATATGCTTCAATTGTTGGTGAAAAAGGCACTGATTACGTGCGTGCCACACCCCGAAGCATTTTGTTGAAACCTAAATGAACATCACAATGTTGAATCCAACCAAGTTGCCTTGCCTGAAGCAAACGCTCTTGTTGATTGATGACCTACTTTTTCATTCAACATCTTTTCAGTGAGCAATTATTGATAAGGTTTCCTTTGTGGGTTCCAGTAGAGCTTCACTTTTACTCCATCAATTTTTTTATAAATTGAAATGCCTTCATCTGATCAAATATCCTACTTTGATCAAATATCCTTCATCTGATGAGTAGACATATGTTACTCGTTCTTTATGATCTAAAAAGATGGATATGATCTTGTAACTTATGGATAATGCCTATTTTATGGATTATCCTATGAACTTCGTCCATTTTTCGACGATTATTATGACATTAAGCATTAAGGCGGAGTATCAAGTACCTTATGCTCATACCCAAATGGTTTAGCTAATTAATAAAGTTATGGGTTATTACTAAACCATTATTTTTCAACATTTCAATGTGCCGGATACTTGGTGGGGAAATGCTATATTTATGCTAAAATTTTCGGCACACTGCATATCCTTATTCCCCCTTACATCTAATACGTGGTTTTCAAACAAACATTTTCCAAATCTGCGTTTCTATTCTTATGAATGCAGTCCAATCTATTACATAACCACCATAGCGTATCCATCTAAACCTCCATCTATTGTCTCCAATATTTAAAGCCCCTGAGAGAGACGCGATTGATACGCTGACTGCATGAAGATCGGTTCACGGCATTAGGGGGAGATATGATCAAAATTGAAATGGAATGCCGAGAAATTTCATGAAATGATCTTCAAAAATTAAATCCACGTACCAATTAGACTGAACTGGAAGTTCAGAAAGAAATCAAACATATCTGCCAAATAATCTTTTTCATAAAAAGAGTGACTAGGTCCCATACATATTCCCCAAAATTGGACCATATATATCTATCAATACTCCTTGACGCCAGAAGCGCGGGAGATTCATTGGGATAGAAAAATAAAGAATCAACTAGATCTAGTAAAGAATTTATGTCACTCTTGAAAATCTTAGAGCTCTTGAAATAATTAAAAAGTTATATCTTTAAGACGATCGTCCAGACGACGAGAAAAAGCCCAGTAAAATTATTGGTGCACCAAATATTCATAATACTGGGTTGCGGAACAACCAGATATAAATATCCTTGGGAAATGGCTATAATCTGGTTAACTTCGAAAACTACTTTTATATATATGGGAGAGATTCTTAAAAATATTGTAAGTTGTCGACAACACAGTTGCCTTCAAATTGCTCATATTATATGACAATCTGGATCCAGAACTAGGTGCCAGAAGCGCCTAGGTTGATTAATATATAAAGAGAGCAATTAAAGGCATATACAGCTCAACTCGCTAATATATTCCTTTTGTACACCATTGAAGTATTAACCCTGCAGGTTACAAATGGTGTTTGTATGAAGGAAAACAAGAATGATAAGGTGGTGAGATATAAAGCGAGTCTGTAGCCTAAGGGTTCACGCAGAAACCCAGAATCAAGTATACTCTCCCATGATAAATATTATTAAAAGTTCCGCTACATGATTGGCAGAATAATTCTAGATATGCAGCTTATTAAAGTCATGACCTAGAAACTATGGGTCATTAGACACCAATGTTTATCTGAAAATCCTTGATGGATTTATAATTCTCAAAAATGAAAGAGAGTAAATATCACAACACGTTTGTTGTTGAAGTACAATTGCTTTACTCAAACTTAAAATAGTGAAGCAATTGATTGAGTAATTTCCTCCTGAAATAAGGAAATTATAGAAATGAATATGTACCATTAGGTACTTATTAAGGGGCTTATTGTAAAATAAAGGAGATGGAAAATCAAGTATCATCTCGACCTGTAGATCGAGCATTTCCTTAAAAGGAATTTCACATACTATTTAGTCTATGTCCAAATAATCTCCCGCAGTAGATAAGGACCATTTTAACCTAAAAGGATGATTCAGGACCAGAGGTCCGATACTTCAAAACGTCATTTTGAATACCTTTTCTTTGAGACATAAAATTCCCAAATTCACATCTTATTTTTGTAATTTGTAAAGAGTGATTTGGTGATTCTCCAAGAAAGAAAAGGAAATGATGTTAAATAATATCCTTAAGGTATAAAATACATCTTTCGAGAAGTCATTTGAATATTGGCATTATGTTAAACGCCATGACTTGGATTGATATATTATAAATCAATCTAAGCTTTAAGCATCTTAAAGCCTAAGGGATAATACTTGTTCTTATAGATGTATTTTGTATATTATCATCTCGTTATTACTTTCTCACTTTGTCATAGCGACTGTTAAGTTATGAGATGAAATAAGGAATAGCAAATCAAGGTACAAATATTCATATTGATGCTTTTGACATGAAGTCATCATACTTCGGACAAATAAAAACGTATATAGTTTTTTTATGATATAAAATACCTTGATCCACATGAACTCCAGAAGAGTGATAAAATATTTGTCCAGAAGATTTGCTCCAATGACAAGTTAGCAAATCTATACCTACAAAATATCTATGAGAAATTCCTGATGGATTTATATTTTCCGAATGAGGATTTATTTAGTATTATTAAGTGCCATTATTTACTCTTTAAAGAGTTGCGAATGGGGTTATTATCCTCATGTAGAAGGAATAATATGTACCATTATGTGCTCAATAAAGAGTTGATAATGGACTTATTTATTATCTCAGTCAATATTGATGGTGTAAACATCAATGAAATATATAAAGAGCTTGATGATGTCAGTTCATGTTCAAAGACTGAGATCGATTTTTGAAATAAAAAGCTTGTGAAAGCTATAAGTATTATCTCGACTTGAAGATCGAGTTTTTCCGTGAAAAATTTTTATACACCAGTCAGCCTACATCTAAAAATGTTTTTCACATGTCTATATGCATAAGTGTCATGTTTTTATCAAACTAAAGGTTGCCTAATAATCTCTTGAAGCAGATAAGGAACCATTTGGACTCAAAGTCCCTTACTTCATTATCGTTGGAGCACCATTTTAGAACCAGAAGTTCCATAATCGCAACATGCATGATATTTGCGATGAAGTTGCTAGCAAAATCTAGTGCTCCTCCTACAATGAAGTACTTGAATAATGATTAACATATCCTCCGGTATCTTCGAGATACAAAGACATGACATTTATGTAAGAAACCATGATACGATTTTAATAGGCTACTTGGGTACTGGCTGTTTTGTTTGATCCCCGCAATGCCAAGTCCAAACTGGTTATACAATGAATTTCCCTAAATGTTCAAAATGAGGACAATAACACTTGTGTTGCACAAATGTTATATGAGCTCTAGAAGAGCCATAAGATTATTGTACACTACTCTAGAGACAATCCAGAAGATTTGTCCAATCCATCTCTTCAAATTTTGAAATATATGTAGAACTTGAAGATTGTTATCTTCAGGGGAGACGGGAAGTACATTTACTCGAATCAATTCGGAAGATTGGACGTAAAATCCTGAAGATTAAGTCATAAAAGACTAACAGTTGCGCACTATTTGCAACACAACGGGAAGTACATTTACTTGAATCAATCCATAAGATTGAACGTAAAATCCTGAAGATTAAGTCATAAAAGACTAACAATTGCGCACTATTTGCAACGCATAAATACATAAATATCATGTACTCTTTTCCTCACTAGTTTTCTCCCATTGGGTTTTCTAGTGTGGTTTTTAACGAGGCATGAGTATGATATAGTAATGACAATGAGGAAAAGTTGCAAAATAATTGCTTAAATGGACAAACCCCAAAATCCTGAAGATTATGCGGTTTGCGCCCTGAAGGCTTATGGTTGTACGTACTCTTTTTCCCTTAACTAAGTTTTTCCCACAGGGTTTTCTTAAGTTAAGGTTTTTAATGAGGCGACCAAATAAAATATATGTTTTTACATATATCATGTACTCTTTTCTTCAACTAGGTTTTTCCCACGTGGTTTTCCTAGTGAAGTTTTTAATGAGGCATGAATATATTTTCTATTGTACTCTTTTCTTGTCTAGGTTTTTCCCACCGGGTTTTCCTAACAAGTTTTTAACGAGGCAAGGTCGTGGCCAAATAATGTCCAAAGGGGAGTGTTATAAATATATATACTTAGTGGACATTATTATGTAACGGACATATTTATGTCCTCATTATGTTTACCGTTACGATTATCTTATATATATTTCCATGTACAATGTAAGTGATGATGATGAATGAAATCATTCCCCTTTTTCACTTTTGTCTATCTCTTTCTTCCTGCAAAGTTCATCGGTTAGAGCTAATGGCCAACGAGCATCTCACTTTACAACAAATTCCAATTACTCAATACATACCAGGATTGAATAACTTATCTTCCTGTTATTGTCTCTATAATTATAATAACAAGCATTCCACTTTAATTACCATTATAAAAACCATCAATTATATACCTTCTCCTTTGGATTTATGCATGTATTTAACACTCTTTGTCCTTCTAAGTCAAATCTCAATTATTATCCATTCATTCAGTTCTTTAACTCCAGAATATTTTCTATTTGGCTAGTATATGCACTCCAATTATTCTCTCAGGAACATTGGACCAACTTTCTCGATCATATTAGGTAAAAGATAAAAATATTTTTTTTATCAAAATTAAATAAGAGTAAATTTTACTAAAAGTCCTCCGAGTTTGAAGCATTATCAACTTTGGTCAACTTACAAGTCTACCACAATAAGTCATCTAACTTCTGTAAAGCTACCAATAATAGTCCTATGAGTTCGAGATAATGAGATGCTACCAGCTTTGATCTTCAACTTACAAGCCTACCACAATAATGCATCTAACTTCTCTAAAGCTACCACAAATAATCCTCTGTTTTTTTATTTTTTGTAAATGAGTCCTAAAAATTGTACTATAATTAGAAACACACTTATTGGATCTAAATGTACATATTTTGTATTTTGGATTATATAGGTATTAGTTTGATTCTATTTTTTTCTTAAGTTAAATTGTGTCATTTAAAAACAAATGTTAGAATTTACCAATTTATTTTCACAGTTATGAAACTCCCCAATTGTAAACTTTAAACATTAACTAATACGGAGTAATTTTGAATACTTTTTTTAGGCACTGTACTTGGTAAAAAAAAGTATGGTAAATATAATAGCTTAACTTTATTAAATTTTCATACTTATGAAAAATTTTTAAAAAAAATGTGTAAAAATTTTCTATAATTGTTGATATGAAGGAATATATATTTACGTTTTCTAAGAATCTGTGATTTTGTTAACAGAAAAACAATTACTTTCCCCTAGTGCAGACCATCCATTTCACACCACAACTCTCTCAATTTCCTTGCAAATTTTGATTTTAAAGTTATCATTATATTGAGTGCAAAGAAAAGTGAGTATTACTACTTTGCTCTAATTTCATTGTACTTAAAAAAAAAAAAAAATCAATGAAGGACTATTAGTAGTAGCTTTAGAGAAGTTGGAGGACTAATATTGTGGAAGACTTGTAAGTTGATGACCAAAGTAGAATTGGTAGTGCCTCAAACTCAGAGGATCTATAGTGGAATTTGGACCATTAGTAGTAGCTTTAGAGAAGTTAGAGGACTTATTGTGGTAAGCTTGTAAGTTGAGGACCAAAGCTAATAATGCCTCAAACTCGGATGACCTTTAGTGGAATTTAATTTACTCTTAAAATAATAGTACTTATTCTACTTTAGATTAGATGCTTATAAGGCATGTTATATTGTGAACTACGGTCCATCTTGTAAGGTGGACCACTGAAATAAGGTACATTTTTTAAAAAAATTAGGTGATCCCAACTTCGTTAGATTAATCGTCCTAAGCGCATAGGACCTCGCCCCTAGAGCTACTACGGAGGTAAATTGCGAGTAGCATAATCAACCCACTGGTCATATTATAGTTTTCATGTGCGCACAAGGGATCCGATCTAAACCTTTTAGCATCATTGGACCTTTTTTTCTAATAATGTACCTTCAAATAATGAGCTATCAGTACACAAATAATGTACCTTCAGTATATTAAAAATGTACCTTATGTCAGTGGTCTACCCATGGTTCATGGTATAATGATTGTGCTTATAATAATACACAACATTTTGCAAAGCATATATCTAATTCAACACTTCAAATTCCATGAGCAATTTTATAATAAATGTCAAACTTTAAACAACTCCCATCAAAACATACCAACATGATGATTGATACATGGTATATAAAACATGACAACAAATCCTCAAAGCATGGATGAAATCATCCCATATATATATATATATATATATATATATATATATATATATATATGGGATTAGATTATGGGATTAGATCTTTCGAATTAGAATATTGGTCAATATATAAATTGGTAAATATAGAATTAAAAAAAAAATATCTCACATATAATCCCATAATCTAATCCCACAATCCCAATCCGATTCTTTTTTTGTTTCAAACAAAAAGTGGGAAAGCAAAAATACGAAAAAATCAGAATGAAAAGCGTCCATTGCCTAATGGATAGGGTAGAGGTCTTCTAAACCTTTGGTATAGGTTCAAATCCTATTGGACGCAATTCTTTCTATCTTTTTTTTATTTCGATACCTCGAAAGACCTTTTGAATATTGAAATCCGAAACGCTTGATTGGATATTAAAGTGAAATTTGATCAAAATTTCTTTATACTTGTTGCTGAAGTATATATATGCATGCATGCTTCAAGTGGATGGGAACCAAGTCGATCTTTCACCTTGTGGAAGACAAGATAATTCTAAGCAAGAATGTTGTGCTTTGGCTAGTCCCTAGTGCGATGCTATATTTTGACCATTAAAACCTACTAATTCACACTCCCACCCTTTCATATATGGCTGCTGCACTTATCCTACCTAACCATTGTACAAAATCATAAAACATTGTTAAAGGATTATATTGTATATCAATTATATAAGATTATTCTCACCGTTTTTACTTTAAAATTTTGATGAAGGACGTAAATAGCATGATATGTCTCAACTGATCCACAAGTCTCCAAATGCTTGTACACTATTGCCCACATCAAAGTCATTCTTTACCTCTCATTTTTTTTTTTTGGTCCTTACTAGAAATCAAATTTTGCATAGTGTAAAACAAATTTAGTGTTCAAAGCACCTTAATTACATGCAGTGGAAGGATGGAAAATTTTACTTAATTAGTATTTTTATTTTCATGTAAATTTTGTTTCTCTCTCTCTCTTTTAATTGTCACATATATAATTATATTAGGAGAAAGTGACATATATATATTTGACAAAAAATGCATGTTATCATGATCAAATAGGATACCTGTATTAAGTGAACTACTTTGTCTTTTTATGGTTTGTCTATTCTTGATATATCAAGATCCTGGCTAGCACACATATATTAATATATGCTTTCTTCAATTCTTCCCCTTAAAGTCTTGTTTCAATTCACATGCCTATCTAGGCGGAGCAAATGGAATATATCTGAACTTTATTTATTATTTGTTTTTTCAAGTATTGATAACCCATTGAAATAGGTCAAATGTGGTTGTTCTGCTCTTTCTGTTTTCTTCTAGTTTTAAATTTGGGATTAGGTGGGATTTGGTTGAAGGGAATCCCATTGTTTTTGTGAATTCCCATTCACAGTTGTTGAAAAGGCAGAACTAGTACAAAATGAGAAAGGTTAAAAACACTAAATATTTAATACAAAAGGTGTATACTTTTTATTGGACATACAATAGATTATTAAAAATGTAAATATACTGCCTCACCAAACACTAGAAGAAAAATACTAAAATACATTGAGGCAATCCCTAGCCATGTTGCATGCTTGCATAGTTGCAAGTGCTTAATCTAACAATCTAACAAATAATAATAATAATAATAATAATAATAATAATAATAATAATAATAATAATAATAATAATAATAATAATAACAACGTACAACAGCAACAACAACAACAACAACAACAATAACAACAACAACAACAACAACAACAATAATAATAATAATAATAATAATAATAATAATAATAATAATAATAATAATAATAATAATAATAATTGTTTGATTGAATTGGTTATTACTAGTTGTGAAGTTTGGAGCCTAATTTATGATATTAATGATAATTGTAAAGTTTTGTTACTTATGCTTATTGTCTTAGCTATGGGCATGCAATTAAATTTATCTATCCTTTCATAATGAGTGAATTCCATTTTTGGTCATACTGTTATAGGGGCATTTCTAATTTTCGTCCACTTTAATTTTTTTTGCCACTTTACAACCACTATTATTGAATGTGTTCCACTTTTAGTCCACCGTTAATATTTCCGTCAAGAGGCTGTATAATCAAAGGGTATTTTGGTCTTTTTATGTTTGTCTCTTCTCTTTTAATCCAGGCGCTTCGTCCTCCTCCTCCGATATTCGAAGATGGCTCTTCGAACAACGAGAATGGGAAGCCAAAGCTACATCGTTTCGTTCGTTCCAACATGGGCCGGCGAGGTTTCTTAGGTTTTAGGTTTAATGTTCTCATTTCTTTAGTTAAACATAATCTTGGATGAGAAGAAAGGTCAAAATACCCCTAGATTACACGGACTCTTGATGGAAATACTAACGGTGGGACTAAAAGTGGAACACATTCAATAATAGTGGTTATAAAGTGGCAAAAAAAATTAATGTGGACTAAAATTGGAAACGCTCCTATAACAATAAGACCAAAAATGGAATTCATTCTTTCATAATAGTACGTTCGGTTAGGAGGAGGGAATTAGAGAGAAAATGAATTGTAATTCGGTGGGAAAAGAATAAGATTGGAATTCAAATTATATTGTTTGGTAGGGAAAAATAGCCACAATTGGGAGAGTATAGAGTCATATGTATAATGGTAAGTCTAGACATGTGCGTCGTAGACATAATACCATTAGACAACTGCTCACAACTGGTGTTGTCTCGATTGACTACGTAAATTCAAAAGACAATATAGCGGATCCGCTGACCAAAGGGTTAGGCAAAGAAGTTGTGGAGAAGTTGACACGAGGAATGAGTTTAAAGCCCTTGGACTAAAAAGTTCTATAGTGGATACCCAACCTAGCTGGCACCTAGGTTCAATGGGACAACTAAATTATGGAACGGAGCGTGTCACTTTGGGGGTCTCGGACTCCCTACCACTCCTCGTTGAAACAGTGACTCCCGCACGAGGCTAGCATGTTAATGCTTTAATGATTCGAATGCCGGTTGACATATGTGAGTATGCGGGATACTCGAGAAAGAATCACCTATGTAAGAGAGAAGTGAGGGTCGCTTCAAAGAAGAATTGTCGGGCACAATTCTTTAGAAACTCTCGCAAAACCAGGAACGGTGACCCACGACCAAAACGGGCACACTCGTGAGAACAGAGCATGGTGAGAGGTTCCTGTGTGAGATATGTCATCGTCTACACAAACAACAGTCGGTTCAAAGACATCGCGTTCTACCGTACAGCCAGTAGAGTAAACATGTATTCACAAGAGAAGGTTCAAAGGGTATAGTGACTCCCTACCTATCCTATGCAGGGATCGACCGTTTGAACATAGTTGTTTCCGATTTCAAAATACCCTGAAAATCAATTTTTCATTCATGTGAGGGATTGTTGGAAAAATAGCTTAAAATGGCATGTTAAGTGGCTATTTTCTAATTTATTTTAATTATTATTACAATTTTTCATTTTTTTAATTAAGACAATTTAAGTCTAACACTAAGTTGGATAAGTATGTGGTGCTACAAATGCATCTTTTATGCTCTTCTTGTGGTTTACATATCAAATAACATAATGAGTTTATACCGATTATGTTGACTATGGGTTTAAACATAGAAACTTTGTGGTAGACATTTTTTGTTTTAGGACAATCGTCTCATCAATCATGTTATCACTTAGCTTATGTGTCTTAATTTTGTTTTGATACTAAAATTAAAAATTCATAATATCAAATAGTTACGTTGAGTTTTGACTAATTCGAAATTGGGTTATTTTTAAAAATTTTCCTTTTCAATGTCAAATTAATTATTCTATTTAAAAATATAAACATAAAATATTTCTTTAAAAAAAAAACGGATTCTTTCGGTCAAACAATAATTGCGTCACGTATTTATAAACGATTTTCACATTAAAAGAATGACAAAATAATTGTATTATATTCTTGGAACTATATAATTTGCGCTGGTCTGCAAAAGTTGGATAGCGATGGGGTTGGTGCTGCAACATATGCTTTGGTTCATTGTACATATATGCAATATGCCTGTTTGACAAGAAGAACATATATAGTGGGTTTACACCCATTATTAGTTGACAAATGGTTAACCTTATTTGACAACATCACAACTCAAGCCGCAATACATCCTAATCCATTCTCATAACATTCTTATTCTTCCCACATAAAGTTTTTTTTTTTTTTAATTTATTTTTTAACGAGGGATACACGCAATCATTATATGATAGTACACAATCATAGTTAATCGATTCAAATCAAGAAGGCTAATAGACCGACCATGCTGGGAATCAAGCTTGTAACTAGGGATGACAATGGGACGGGAAGTATACTCCCCGTCCCCGGCGGGAAAGCAAGAGACTGAGATTCTCACACGGTCAACTCTTAGTCAAAATCTTAAATTAGTATAATTTTTAATTTTAAAAACTAAAAACCTAAGTCTTAATTTAAAAATTAATATATTTATATAAATAATAGTAATAATAATAATAATAATAATAATAATAATAATAATAATAACAACAACAACAACAACAACAACAACAACAATATTATTATTATTATTATTATTATTATTATTATTATTATTATTATTATTATTATTATTATTATTATTATTATTATTATTATTATCATTCCGGACGGGGCGAGGAGGGGTATCCCCGTCCCCGTCCCTATTCCTAAAAATTTTTCATCAGGATCCCGTCGGGAACGGGACAAATTGTCATCCCTACTTGTAGCTTTGTGATTACTAAATTAACATCCCGATGAATTTGGCAGGGTTGTTCCCAAATTTTTGTAGTTTGAATACTATATTACATTAACCATTATAAAATAATAAAAGTTTAAAATAACGCTATAAATTATAATTTAATTTGACCTTTCCACAACATTATCAACATTGTGGGCCTTAAAAACTTAAAAAAAAAAAAAAAAAAAAAAAAAACTTTATGTTAGAATGAAACATTTATTATTATGTTGGGACTTAAACTTGTGATTTGGCTCTGATATTGCTTGTTAGGATCAAGCGTTTACACCAAAAATTATATCTCGTATTGAAAGTGTAACTTTATTTTCTTATACCGCTACCACATTTTCGATAAAGCAGGGTATTAAACATCTAGACTTGACCCTTTAGACCTCCACCCGACAATCTCCGATCCTAGCCGCGTGGTTTTGAACTTGGCTCTTCATTAACGTTTGCCACAGGCCAACACTTTATATATAGTGTTATATGCATAAATTGAGTGCAAAAAAATTTTCAAATTGACCAATATGAAAAAATTGGAACGTCTATGGCAATGGGATTAGATTGGAGTTATTAATTGTTCGAGTCATATTACTTTCATGTAATTAATTTTGTATGATGAGACCATTTCACGTGAGAGGTGAATAATAATTTTAAATAAAAATAAATGTTTTTTTAATGGGTTAATAAGTATTAAAATAGAGAAATGACGAATTGATGTAACAATAATGAGAAAAACTCCACTTTTCTAAGTTTCTAACATAGACACTTTACACGATCTTATCTTCATATACTTCATCATCTCGATAGCTACTAGGTTACCCAAACATCCTCCATATTTCTATGATTGCATTTAAGAAAAAGAATCTTATATACTTTTTCAATAGAGATCATGATGGAATAAAATGAGAAAAAAAAAATACAATCCATAACTTAACTTTATAAATGATTCATTAACTATTCACATTTATCAATTTTTATTCTTGATTTTCAATTGAACCATAAATGGTTAATTAACTATTAACTTTTACCAATTTTCATCTTCGACTTTCAATTTGACTATAAATAATCTCCTGACTATTGATTTTGTTCTAAATTTGGTTCTCCAGTTAATATTCATTTAGTAAACATTAAGGGGGTGTTTGGTAAATAGTTAGATGATTGGATTAGTGTGTTTGACTAGTTGATAGCATTAGCTGATCGTAGAAAAGTGTTTGATAAATTAACTCTTAGTTGATTACAAATCCAATTTGCCATCTCAACAACAAGCCAATTTTTACATTATTATCCTTAAATTTAATGTTTACTAAATGGATATTTAACTGCAGGACCAAATTTGAAACAAAATAAATAGTTAAGAGACCATTTATGGTCAAATTGAAGCTTAATGATAAAAATTAGTAAATGTCAATTGTTAAAGAACCATTTATGGTCCAATTGAAAATGGATAATAAAAATTAATAAATATAAATACTAAAGCACCATTTTTGGAATTAACTATTATTTTAAAATATATTTAAATAAAACTATATAAACTCGCAAGTTTATATCATACATACTGACACCATATCAATTCTCATCTTTCCTGCAATCTCTCTTCAAATATTTCCAAGCCATGTAACTAAAGAATCCTTTTTTGGTTTCCTTTTCTGAAACTATTTCTACAATCAGATATCAAAGAATGGGAAGAATTCATATTTTTCATCCACTGCTCATCTCCCTAATACTCTGCAGTGTTTCTGCAGAAAATTCATCATCATCTGATGCATATTGGCTCCTGAGAATAAAATCACAGCTTGTTGATCCGTTTCGGGTTCTCGAAAACTGGAATCCACAAACAGATTTCTGCACCTGGAGTGGAGTATCATGTGATGAGTTTCACATTCTTGGCCTGAATCTTTCTGCAGCAGGGATAAGTGGTGAAATATCTGCAGATTTCAAGCACTTTGCTGCTCTCCAAGTTCTTGATCTTTCCATGAATTCTCTCTCGGGTTCGATCCCGGGGGAAATCGGGGAGATTGGAAGCCTGAGGGAGTTGCTGCTTTTCTCAAATTATCTCACTGGGGAGATTCCTTCAGGGTTGAGTTTGTTGAAGAAAATGGAAGTTCTTAGGATTGGAGATAATATGTTGGGTGGCCAAATTTTGTCAGGCATTGGGGAGTTAACAGAGTTGAGGGTTTTAGGGCTTTCTTATTGCCAGTTTAATGGGAGCATACCATCTGGGATTGGGGATTTAAAGAAACTGGAAATTCTTGATCTTCAGGAGAATAGTCTAAGTGGGGTTATCCCAGAAACCATTAGTGCCTGCACTGAGCTTCAGGTGTTTGTAGCAGCAAACAACGGTCTGACCGGGGAGATCCCGCCATCGATTGGGAGGCTCGGATCGCTTCAAATCTTGAACCTGGCTAACAACACTCTCTCGGGATCAATCCCGGTTGAGCTGAGGCGAATCCCGGGTTTGAAGTACTTAAACCTGTTGGGAAACCGGTTAGGTGGAGAAATCCCTTCCGGGTTAAACTATTTGGCTAACCTTCAAACACTAGACTTGTCAAATAATAACCTCTCAGGGCCTATTACCCTTCTCACCACAAACCTCAATAGCCTTGAGGCCCTTTCTCTTTCTGGCAATTCCATGACAGGAAATGTTCCTAAGGACTTTTGTTTCCCGAACTCGACCCTGCACTGGCTCTTCCTGGCCGATAATTATCTCTCGGGGAGCTTCCCCGATGAGCTGCTTAAATGCTCGTCTCTCCAGCAGCTCGATCTCTCGGGGAACGCCTTTGGAGGGGGTCTACCGCCCGAGCTTGGGAACCTCGGGAGCCTAACGGATCTCTTGCTCAACAGCAACAGGTTTACAGGAACTATACCTCCTGAAATTGGAAACCTGAGTAACTTGGTAACTTTCCATCTCTTCGAGAACACGATCACCGGAGGGATCCCTAGCGAGTTCGGGAAGCTCCAGAGCCTCGAAACCTTGTACCTCTACGACAACCAAATCTCGGGGAGTATTCCGTGGGAGCTGACGAACTGCTCGAGCTTACAAGAGATCGATTTCTTCGGGAACCACCTCTCGGGCTCCATTCCCGCAACGATTGGGAGGCTAAAGAATCTCCAGCTTCTCCAGTTAAGACAGAATGACCTATCAGGCCAAATCCCACCAAGCTTAGGGTACTGCAAGAAGCTTCAAAGACTAAGCTTAGCTGACAACAAGCTCTCAGGACCCCTTCCTGCAACACTAAGATTCTTATCAGATCTTTTCCTCTTTAGCCTCTACAACAATTCGCTCGAAGGCCCACTCCCCGGCTCGTTTCAAAGCCTCAGAAACCTCAGCATCGTAAACTTTTCGAACAACAGGCTAACTGGAAACATCTCCCCACTTTCCACTTCAGATTTTCTAACCCTTTTAGACCTGACAAACAATAGTTTCTCGGGCACTGTTCCATCGAGCCTATCCAAGGCGAAAAGCCTTAAACGCCTCCGCCTTGCATACAACCATCTCTCGGGCAACATCCCATCCGAGATTGGCCTATTAAAGAACCTCAACTTTCTTGATTTGTCCTTCAACGAGCTGACCGGGGAGGTGGGGTCCGAGCTCTCGGGCCTAAAAGAGCTTCGCCACCTCCTCCTCAACAACAACCAATTCGCGGGGGGAATACCCGAATGGTTAGGGAATCTACAAGAGCTCGGGGAGCTATACCTGTCATCCAATAACTTCAATGGAACAGTCCCTTCAGAGCTCGGGAAATGCTCGACATTGCTCAAGCTTTCCCTCCATAGCAACCGATTATCCGGTCCAATCCCACCCGAACTCGGGAACCTCACTTCTCTATATGTCCTGGATCTCCACGCCAACCATCTCTCCGGCCCTATCCCGTCATCCCTTCAACAATGCACCAAATTATACGAGCTGAGACTATCCCAGAACAACCTGAATGGCTCGATCCCCCTCGGGCTCGGGTCACTCACAGAGCTACAAGTGATACTGGACTTGAGCAACAACAATCTCTCGGGCGAAATCCCACCATCATTGGGGACCCTTTTGAAGCTAGAGAGGCTAAACCTCTCTTCCAATCAACTCCATGGGGAAATCCCACAATCCCTTGAGAAACTCTCCAGTCTCCACAACCTAAACCTCTCATATAACCACCTCCAAGGACAGCTCCCCGAAACTTTCGCGAGATTCCCATTAGCCTCATTCTTGGGGGGGAATCTTAGGCTGTGTGGCCCACCACTGGAATCTTGCTCAGAATCAAGGGGACAGCATAAGAAATGGGAGCCATCTGATGTAGCTGTTGCTGGGATCATAGTGGCCATTGTGTTCACGGCCACTATCATATGTATGGGTCTGATATATATGATGCTGAGGATGTGGTGCAATTGGAGAAAGGTATCGGTTTCATGCTCGGAGGGGGGTGGTGGTGGGGCCCATCACGAGCACTACAATAGAGGAGAAGAGGAGAAGTACTGGGTTTATGGGGAAGAGATGAAGAGTACTACTGGGGAGTATTGGAATGTGAATTCCATGGCGGCATTGAAGGATGTTTCTACAGGATCATGCATTTTTCAGCTTAAGCTCAGCCCAGAAAGCACTGAAAATCCACTCATTTGAATAGTGTTTCTCTCTTAGCTTTCATTCTTTGTCTTGCAAAGTATTTTTTTTTTCCAACTTTTGATAACAATCTTCTGATCTTCATACTCAAATACTTTTTTTTTTTTTTTTTTTTTTTTTTAAATTTTTTGTAAATACCCTCTGTTAGTGCAAGTTTTATGTACTTAGTTACTCAGCTTATTTTTGGAAGAACACTAGAGAATAGAAAGTTGGTACCTCCATGGTTGATACGTTTTAATTGCCTAAGGATTCTCCCCTTCTATTTTTCTACTTTTTAAGTTTCTGGTAGGGTTAGCGTGAAACGGATTTGGAGTTAATCTGAATTCAATCCGCTGAAGATGAATTTTATCAGCATTTGTATCCGCCCAAGGACGGAGCCAGAAATTCGATTGAGGGGGGCGAAGGACGGATTCATAAATTTTTTTCAGTAAAAGCAAAACATTAAAACAAAAGATATAATTTAAAAAAAAAATAAATTACCTAAGATTTTTTTTTTTTTTTTTATAACCATTACTTAAGAAATATAATTGTAATTTAATAAAATAATTTGAATAGAAAACACATTATAAATTATACATATCACTATTAATATAAAAGAATGTTATATATATATATATATATATATGTGTGTGTGTGTGTGTGTGTGTGTGTGTGTGTGTGTGTGTATTAAATATTAAAAAAAGTAAATGTGTTAAAGCCATAGGGCTTGGGAAGGACAAAATATGCTAATGCAAAGTTTTGAACCCAAGACCTTACCAATTACCACAAATATGCTCTTCCAACTAATCTAACTCCTTACTTGTTAACATTTACTAGTTTTTTTATACTAATATTAAAACATATACTATATATACATATACATATTATATGGGGTGGGGGTCTGCCCCCCCCTCTGCCTCCGTCCCTATATCCACCAGGGGTGTGGATTCAATCCAATCTGATCTGCTAATAACAAATTTGACAAATTGATAATAGTATTTAATTTTTTTTTTTTTAATCTCAATTGGAAGTCAGGAGTCGGACTACTGTTGGATCTCACCGCTTTAACCACAAGTATTTTGACTATCTAGTTGTCATATCCTACATAAAACAAATTGGTGATAAGTATATAGACATCTCTCCATGGTAAGTCACAATGCCACGTTTCAAATTGAGCAGGAGTTCAACCCGGCCAACGGGGAACAACCACATACCATTAGACTAGGATGATTATAGTGAACTAAGAGATGTAAGGTTAAGACCATGATATCTTTATGAGAGGCAAGACGTCCTATTTATTGTGTAAGGCGGAACCTACTTCATAGAGTGACACCGTGGCTGCAGCAATTATACTGTGGATCTCGGTCCAAAAACAGCACCGTTTCTTTAAGTAAAGAAACGGCGCATCGTTACAGTTACCAGAGCGCGCATGTTTGGTGTATTAATTACTAACTAAAACTACAGTGTATCTAAACTGATATTGCCTCACGTATTATTTTTATATTATCAAAGGAAACTACAATGTATATAAAATGAAACTGAACAACATTTCACATATTTGAGTGTATATTGTGCAATGAAACTGTAGTTATATCAAAATGATAATGTAGTTGTGTGTTAATGAAATTATAGTGTATATAAAATAAAATTAAATAACATTTTCACATATTTGAGTGTATAAATATCGAATGAAATTGTAGTTATATCGAAATGAAACTGCAGTTGTATTTAAATGAAACTGCAGTGTATACAAAATGAAACTGAATAACAGAGTTACTTTTTGCGGAACGGTGCTAAACGGGTGTCGTTTCTTTTCATTAAACAAAATGACATCGTTTAAAAGCTCGGTGCATAATCCATTATGCACAGCGGTGCACGATATAATTTACCCCGTGGCTGAGCTATGGCCTATGGGCTTTGAGAGTTTGAGTGGGGCCAATTGACAACACTCAAATTTTATTGTTTATTATATATATATATATATATATATATATATATATATATATATATATATATATACTTTTTATTTCATGAGAACCAAAAATGCAAACCAGAGCAAGAGTATAAATAGAGAATTGAAAAAGTTCTATATTTTTTTCAAATAACTTTTTCTCTCTTCTTGTATAGCTATGGAGTTTCAAAGTTGAGTTCAAAACTTAGACATTTTTTGCGTTGCTTTTCTTTTTCAAAACTTTGGTACTTTGCTAAATGTTGTTGGGGCTTCTTGTAAACATTATAATATCCTTGATGTTCACTCTAACTCTGCATATTCCGATTTCCAAGAGGTTACGTACGTTGGTTCTCTCTTGTTGAAAAACTAGTGGAGACAAAGAAAAAAAGTGTATATCCATTAGTTTTTTTAGCATACAGAACAATGGGTTTCTGTACTTGTTTGATTATTTTTATTGAAAGGGATGTGTTTGAAAACGTTGTTGATAAAGAAAAAAATTATACAACATTTTCAAAGTATGAAAACGCGTCGTGGACAATTGTAAAATGAAGAAATTTATTTATAAATATAACTTATATTTCTATTTCTATATTATCGAGAGTAATATATTGACACCACTGAATTTGGATCCTAGCTCCGCCACTGGAGTGACAAATGTGTGGATTAGTTGCCCTCCATCTAATCGTCCACGCATCCCATTTTTCACCCCACTACTTTTTTTTCTTTTTTTTTTTTTTTCTAGCGCACTTCACGTGAATAAGTAGATTAGAGTTTCCTACCCTTTGGTACACAAGGATTGAGATAGCTTGATTGGTTGGCTGCACCTTTTTAACATTTTGCTCCTTCCTTTTGAGTTACCATGCTTCCTTCCTTCCTAACCCACCGGAGACTTTTATTCTTCGATCCAAAACCTCACCAATAAAAATGAAGCCCATTAAGCCAAGATCTTCCCAATACAAAAGCCATCGGGAGCCTATAACCGCATCAATATCAATATATTCTTTTTTCTTATAAAACTTCTTAATACAACTAAAATTTTCTATATATCTCATTTTATAATGGTATTTAATTATACTTTGCAATAGAATAACAAGATAAGTTGTAGTTTTTTTTTTTCTTTTCTTTTAGAAACAAGATAAGTTGTATAGTAAATTAGTAATTGATAGTTTTTTGTTTTTTTTTTTTTTTGTTTTGTTTTTTTTTTTTTTTTTTTTCACTCAAAAGGTTTAGTGTTCAAAGCTCAATATAAACATGTATTTAAGTACTCCGTATTTATTTTGCCAACTATTATGTAGTATGATTACACCTCTGATAGAACAGATACAACCTTGAGTGTTTAAAAAAAATATATTTATTTTAGACATATTAATGTAATATATTGATTACAAAAATTAACTAAGGTAATGGTAATATCAACACCAAAGACTATTGTCATTAATTGTACCACTTTTTAAAGTACAAGAACTAAATTGAACAAAAATATAATTGCACATTTTTAATTGTTTCATATCTAATTGCACATGTTTTTAGTCTGATAACTTATTTGAACAAATGTAATAAGTTTAATGATTTATTTGCCACTATTTTCTAATAAGTTTAATGATTTATTTGCCACTATTTTCTAAAATCTATAAAAGTCTATTATTTAAAAATTTATAAAAATTTGTAACAAGTGAAATCACATTCACTATTCAAAAGCGCGAACTAGGTAAATCTCATTAAGAAGGTTCTACGGGGAGACCTTGTACTATAGACTTAATTAAAAGAATGTTGACAAATATAAAATTCGTGACATTCAGATACGAAAATTATGTTCCATCCATTTAGTTAAAGAGTTAATACCTAAAATTGTCCTCGACTATAGTGGTTTTTCTCAATTTTGTCATAAACGACTTTAGTGACTTAATGTAGTCCCAGAATTTTGTGTTTTTACTCAATTTAGTCCCAGACTTTTGTGTTTTGCTCAATTTAGTCCCTCATTTGTTATCCCGTCCATTTGTTGTTAAATAAATAGACAATTCAGTAATTTTAATATTGGCATCTCTTTATTCATAGATATGTAAAGTGCGAAATCCCTCTTTTTTTACGAATTACTCCCAGAATTACTCCTAAACTTGCGAATATAAAATTTGATTCGTAGGTCTGGGAGTAATTTTGAGTGTAATTCGTACAAGAAAGATGGATTTCTCACTTTGCAGGTTGAAAGTAAAGAGATGTCAATATTGATATTATTGAATTGTCCCTTTATTTAACATCAATTTGACAAAATAACAAAAGAAAGACTAAATTGAGTGAAACACAAAAGTCTGAGACCATATTAAGTCACCAAAATCGTTTAGAACGAAATTAAGAAAAACCACTAAACACCGTTTGAGTATTAACTCATAATTAAATTACTCGGGGCTAGTTTCCCTCTTTTGTAAGGGGGTGATTTGGAGCAGTAATCACCAAAACGGCAGCGTTTTCCGGGAGTAATGCCCCGCGTCTGTGGCGATTATTCCAGCTGATCATAATCATAGATCTG